>NW_017306403.1:1648819-1677637 GCF_000935625.1 Nanorana parkeri | reverse complement strand
AATTGCAATTAAAACATGTTTAGCTAGCATTAGAGTTCCAGTGAGCTCAGAGGAGAAGGTGACCTGTTCTGCACCTTACCAAACTTCCTGTACTAGGGGAGATGTAGAGGAGACATGATCTGTACCTTACCACACTTCCTGTCCTAGGGTGACAACGCTGCTCCCCTATGAATGCAGTACAGTGAATGAGCGTTGTCACACTAGGACAGGAAATGTGTTACTGGCAGGACCACCACATAAAAATAAAGCCCATGAAAAGAAAACGAATGCATCCAAAAAGGACAGGTGAGCTGCAATATGTTTATTGTTTGTGGGTTCCGGTAGAGTGAGACTGAACTGAAAAACAAGTGTAACATGCCTCGGAAGCATTACAGTTCCAGTGAGCTCGGAGGAAACAATGCACGCTTATTCAATCCCCGGGGCTCTCGTCCCCCCTGGCCGGCCAGGTGAATGGCATCACACCCTGACAAAATGGTTCTGAGCGCTCCCTTTTCTTGGTGGTGCCAGAAGGTCTGTGCGCGCAGTTACACCGAGCTCCTGAAAGCCGAGGCCCGAGAGCCAGACGCAGCTCCAATCTAACTTCCATCTCTCTCCGAGGAATTCTCGCGTTACATGATACATGCCTCGCGTTCCTTGAGTGCAGGGAAATGAAGTGAAATATATCTGTCACTGAAGACGACAGCGGATACCTAATAGCTGGGGCTGACGGGTATTTTTAGATGGAAGTCTTGTTTAACTTGCATTACGGTTTAATCTCCGCCGAACAATACGCGGGCTCGAAAAAAACAAAAAAAATAAATCTCCGCCATTAATTAAGTGGCTGCTGCGCTCAGTCACACACGGCACTAATAGATTTTTCTTGCTTTTGTTTCCCGAGGAACAATTACTTTATTTTGTTGGAGGTTTACCGCCGGAGGATTGTCGCACAGCGGAAGAAATGGAATATCCCGCCAACCGCGGCGGTGTGTACAAACACGAGAACATGCTACCGTCTGATCGCAGCGTTTGCCAACCCTGGCCATATACAAACGACTGTTCCTGGATGGCGATGACAGGTCCGATAGTGTAAAGCACAAGCACTGATAGGACTTTGCCAAAAATATGGGCCCAAATATTGCTTTTTTAAACTGGACACATTTTCCAGCAAACTATACGCGCTTGGTTGCCTATCGCTTTTTTATCGTCTCACACCTTATCTCTTTGTAGTCCTATAGCCCAAACCCCTCCCCCAGCCCCCCATATTTTGAGTTGTGACTGATTTTTCCTTCATAATACCTTAATAAAATTTAATTTTCTCTTACTGAAAATGCTGCTGTCAGCTCTCACACTGCAGTGCTCTATGTTGGAAGACCACACCCCTCATTACAAGTGTCCTTACGCAGAATTATGGGAAAGTGGTGTGTTCGACCGGTTCTGTTACCTTGCTGAAAGCACTAGGTCTAGTTCTGGCTCCTATAGGACTGCATAGTCATATTTAGACACCCTACACCAGGGGTAGGCGGATTCCGGCCCTCCAGCTGTGGTGCAACTACATATCCCATGGAGCATTGCACCACTCTGACAGCCATAGGCATGACTGCCAAAGGCAGATGTATGATGGCAATTGTAGCTTCGCCACAGCTGGAGGGCCGGAGTTTGCCTACGCCTGCCCTACACAGTTGCTGTAACAGGAAAGTGGAGAACTCTGTTCCTGCACCTTTAGACCCCAGATCAGTCCCAATTCCCGCACCTTCAAACCTCAGATCAGACCCAGTTTCTGCACCTTCACAGCTCATTTCAGACCCAATTCCTCCACCTTCACACCTATCGGACCCAATTCCTACACCTTCAGACCTCGGATCAGACCCAGTTCCTGCACCTTCACACCACAGATCAGACCCAGTTCCTGGACCTTCACACCACAGATCAGACCCAGCTCCTGGACCTTCACACATCATTTCAGACCCAATTCCTGCACCTTCAGACCTCAGATCAGACCCACTTCCTGCACCTTCAGACCTCAGATCAGACCCAGTTCCTGCACCTTCAGACCTCAGATCAGACCCAGTTCCTACACCTTCACCCCTCAGAACAGACCCAGTTCCTGCACCTTTAGACCTCAGATCAGACCCAGTTCCTGCACCTTCAGACCTCAGATCAGACCCAGTTCCTGCACCTTCACACCTCAGTTTAGCCCCAATTCCTGCACCTTCACACCTCAGACCACCCCAATTCCTACACCTTCACACCACAGACAAAAACTATGAAAATGGAGGTTGGTGAATAAGGTCTGACTGCATATCCACTATTGCAATTTCAACTGAGATTCAATCACTTTGACATTTACAATCAATTATTCAGCATAAAAAAAGGCTGTTAGGCTGCCCATAGACTGAGACTGAACTTGAAGGCTGATCCGGTCTCCAAAACACCATTCCATAAGTATGTGTCTTGGACCAGCCAAGTGCACCTGTTTATATTTAGAAGAGGAGCCTGTAAGGGTTGAAAGACTTTCCCGTTAGTCATCAGTTGGGCAATTCCACCCAAAAAGTGTCAGCCATAGAAAGTCTGTAGAGCTTGGAGAGTGCTTACACACAACCAAAACATTAATCAGAGGGTTCGGGTGAGGATGATCTTATGTGTGTAGGTACCCACCATCTACTATAGGTTACTACATAATGTATGGACTTTATCTTCAGCCCCTTAATGAGTAGGAATGTTTTGCGCTTTTGCAACCTGACAGACGACTTCAGCCTTGGTTTTAAAACCGATCTTGAGGCAAATGCAAACCCGTTCCCCACTCGCCCCTTTCTCCTGGTCATAATGTCATTATCTTCTAAAGGCTGAGAGGACATGTGTGCTGGGAAGCCAATGGGACATGTCCACAAAACCCAGTCAGTGACGTGGGCACCCAAAAAGGACTCTGCCACTCTACTGTGAGAGAAACAGAGAAGCCTCGGGACCCATCACATCACGTGACCACGGGTCTAGGTGTGTAAAAAGGGCATTTCAATTTTTGTTTTATTGCTGCTGCATCCATTACTTTGGGGTTACCCCTCTCTGGAGCACAGATTTACCCATTTTACACATCACTTTATTTCTAAAAGCTTCCAATAGTTTGGTTGGCCTTTTTAAATGTCTTACTTCTCACCACCTTGAGATACTGCCGTCTTCCACACATCTTTTATATTTTGCTGCATTCATAAAGTGGTAAAATCGGAGGTTCTACCCCCATAATTTTGTAGGATTAGCAAAGGATTAGCAACTGAATGCTCTTGTTGTTAAGCTGCAGCCTACCAGTGATGTTAAGCTGTGTGCAACAAGATTCCTCCTTCTACACATAATCCAATAAATTATCACATTCCAAAGTCTGCTATCTTCTTCGTGATTGTAAAACATGGACAAAATGAATTAGACAGAAACGCATGTGTTTGGCAAGTTCCATTTTTATTACAAAAAAAGCCCA
The DNA here is from genome assembly GCF_000935625.1 of Nanorana parkeri. Classification (NCBI taxonomy): domain Eukaryota; kingdom Metazoa; phylum Chordata; class Amphibia; order Anura; family Dicroglossidae; genus Nanorana; species Nanorana parkeri. Next base: position 1,674,192 of record NW_017306403.1, on the reverse strand, counting down.
AAAATGACTTAACATTATGTTCAGGCTGTAGCCGTTCTCAATTAATTGTCTAAAAAAAACCCCTAAACTAAAACCTTTTCACTTCTATAAATCCATGGTCACGTAATGCATAGGTTTCCAAGTCTTCTCTCTTCCCAACTGCAAAAGGGTCCTTCTTTAGGTATCAGCATTGCTACCTGGGTGACGTGGACTCTTCACATTGGCTGTCATTCATAGATGTAAAGGTTCCCTGCCTTGTGGAGCTACCCCATTGGGATCAGGTGGAATTGATTAACCAGTTGACATCCGCGGTGTTAAACCCCCTTCCCATCCAGGCTCTTGTCGTGATTGATCTGCGCCGGGAGTATTTGGATCTTCCCATCGGCTGCCCAACGGTGAGGTCCTCCCAGGATTCAGAAAACTGCAGGGATGTGACGATATCAAGGAGAACAGGTTGGCTATTGTCTCCACTACTGGAAGGGGTGCTGGCAAGGAACATGGACAGTGGACTCCGGTGAATTGAAAACTGCACTACATGGTCATTGTTTTATTTGTTTATTACAGGTATTGATAAAGCGCCGACAATTTCCGCAGCACTTTATATATTGCACATTCACATCAGTCCCCGCCCTCAAGCTTACAATCTAAGGTGCCTATTGTACACGCATACAGGGCCAATGTAGACAAGAGCCAATTAACCTTCCAGTATGTCTTTGGAATGTGGGAGGCAAACTGGAATACCCCAGAGGAAACCCACACAAGCACAGGGAGAACGTGCAAACTCCTTGCAGATAGTGTCCTGACCGGGATTCGAACCGGGGACCCCCAGTGCTGCGAGGCAGAAGTGCTAACCACTAAGCCTTTTTTTTTTTATTCTGAATTGGTGAGACTTGGGTGGGAGGAAGTGATGAGGGAGAAGCTTATGTATGTCCAGAGATGGGCTTTAAAACACAAACGTTCCCTTCAGGCACCCCTGTAAGTGTTTTAGGTTGCCTCAACCCCGTCACTTTTGCTGAACAGCTTGCCCTGCATGAAACTGTGTAATAATGGGAAGCAAAAAGGAGAACATGCAATGGAATAGGAATGGCCTGGGGAATGATATGATTACATAACCTCAAACAGTTACCAGAGCACAACATTGTGTGCTGAACTTGGAGAGTGTAGAAAAATCTACCCCCTGTACTGCAAGGGTTAAATGCTAATCGATTCAAGTTGTAGACCTTATTCTTCACTCCAGCACTCTCTTCTTCTCTCGGACACTCTGGGTTGTGGACCGGACCTCCCTGTCCTCATGTACAATGCAGGGCTACTGGCGTTAGCATGCAAGTGCCAGAGAAGCTTTGGGGGGACCCGTGGCACAGCTGGAGTAAGGCATAAGGTATATTTTAAGCCTTATTCCTCTACCCCTACACTTAACACACATTTAACCCTTGCAATGCGGGGGAGTGCACTGCAAGGGTAGTTTTAAAAAAAAAATTCCCGTAGTGCACCTTTCATGTATATCAACTCTGGCAGAAACAGAGATACAAAAGCTCAACAAGAGGTCATCCTGCTCTGGTAATCACTGCGTTCATACAGACGGTGCAGGTGAACTCTGGGCACCAGCCGGGTTCCTGTTCACATTTGGCTGCAGAAGGAAGCGGGGTAATCACCCAGCACAATGCCGGCCACTCGGAGTGTCCCTGAGAGGCCGGTCTTCGGACGTGGCCCTTGCTGCTAACAATCACAGAGGAATGCGAGAAAACACAACCGTTTCCCAAGCACTGCTGGCTGGTGCCATAATTAAAAGAGCCATCAAACGGCCCTGGAAATTGCTTCCAATTGCCGGCGTCACTTTTATGTCGCATGCCAGACTATAAAAGAGCATCTCTGTAGTTCGCCGAGAGGGCTCCGCTAACCTTTGTGTCGCGTACTGGGAACTCAGCTCTTTCAGATCATTTTCTCCGTAATGGGGTCCCGGTGGGCACACATTACACATCATTTAAAGTCTTGTTGTTTTTTCCTCTTTTCAGTTCATATTTAGTAAAGCGAAAGAGCGTAATAAGATGACGCGGACATTCCGCATCTCCCCTTCCCCGGTTCCCACACGCCTGTCGTCTCGGTGCTGCAAGCCGGATGCTATAAGGAAACAGTTATTGCTTATTTTGTGCAGTAACCCATAGCAACCGACTGGGGGGGGGGGTCATCTTTTACTTTTCTTACTCCAAAAAATGGAAATCTAGTTACAAATTTTAGCACTTTTATATCGTCAATGCCTTCTCCATTGGCTTTGCTGAAAGGTCTCAACTCAAAGTTGATTTTGCACTCAGTGGTAGATGCTGCAAAGCTAAAACACCCAATGGGTTCTTATATTCCTTAGGGACCGCAACGGAGAAATGTCTGTCATTGCTTTCCTAGGTCTGGACACCGGCACTGGCCAAAGGATCCCACTCTACCTGCTGGATTTATCATTTATATAATGGAAAATGCAACAGTCAGAGCTATATGACATCAGTAGGTCACGGATATCAGCTGCAATTAAAATATATCACTTTTGGGTGGAATTATGCTTTTTACAAGCCTGTGATAGATAGATAGATAGATAGATAGATAGATAGATAGATAGATAGATAGATAGATAGATAGATAGATAGATAGATAGATAGATAGAAGGCCCTTAACCCAAATTTAGAGCAGTCTCACGGTAAAGACATACAATGTACTGAAGAATACAAGTGCTCCTCAAGCAGCTCAAGAACACGAAGTGGCCTCTAGACGTCTTCAGACTAAATTGCTGAGCGGTCATGAAGAGTTTATATCATTGTAATATGTCAAAGGGAGCTAAATGCATGTATTGAGGTTTGTAACTGACCCCCTTCTTTGGGGCTTAGAACTGATGGTAAGAATCTGAGTGAGAATCTAAACAAACATTTTAATAGAAATATCATTTTCAATAGTCACAAGGGATATAAATCCACTTTGGTGCAACAAATGCCTTTGCAAATCTAATTACTACCTTGTAAAATTACCAGTGACATCATCACTGTGCTCTAAATAAGCTGTGCAGAGAGCAGAGCATTGGGAGGGACCCAGCAGGCTCTGTCCACCACAGGCTGCCTGCAGCGAACTACAGGAGGGGGCGGAGACAAGACCAGTCACCCTGCACAAGAAGAGAGAGCAGCAGTGACCGGTTTTTATTACAGGAGGGGGGGGAGACAAGACCAGTCACCCTGCACAGGGAGAGAGAGCAGCAGTGACCGGTCTTTATTGCAGGAGGGGGCGGAGACAAGACCAGTTACCCTGCACAAGGAGCGAGAGTAGCAGTGACCGGTCTTTATTACAGGAGGGGGTGGAGACAAGACTAGTCACCCTGCACAAGGAGAGAGATCAGCAGTGACCGGTCGTTATTACAGGAGGGGTGGAGACAAGACCAGTCAACCTGCTCATGGAGAGATCAGCAGTGACCGGTTTTTATTACAGGAGGGGGTGGAGACAAGACCAGTCACCCTGCACAGGGAGAGAGAGCAGCAGTGACCGGTCTTTATTGCAGGAGGGGGCGGAGACAAGACCAGTTACCCGGCACAAGGATCGAGAGCAGCAGTGACTAGTCTTGTCTCCACCCCCTCCTGTAATAAAGACCGGTCACCCTGCACAAGGAGAGAGATCAGCAGTGATCGGCCGTTATTACAGGAGGGGGTGGAGACAAGACCAGTCACCCTGCACAGGGAGAGAGAGCAGCAGTGACTGGTCTTTATTACATGAAGCTCCAAGTCTCACACTGGATTACTGCACAGATCTGGAAGAAATGCACAAAGTTCACAAAGAAAGAATAAACGTGGCTATTGTATTTAGACAATATTTAGCTATCCGGGAGTTCAGCTTTGAAAGCCATGAACATTAAAGTCTCAGGAGGTAAAAGTATCTAAACCCAAAAGCAACAATGTAATATATTGCAGCTTACCGGTCTTAAGATGTGGAGGCTACTTCTAACCAGCATCACCCTATCTATGGGCAATAAGTGAATGTGGGGGGCTAAAATTGTTATTGCACAGGGCCCCTTTGCTGACTTTGTTTGCCTCTGACCCTAGTCCCAAATATGCAGAAGAGCATTGGGGTGCAGAGGATTGCAGTGTCCTCAGTCAAAGAAGATAAAGTCATGTGACCTAACAGAGGTGCATATCACCTGACTATGTACAATACATTTTTGTTCTGAATGATGCTCTCCCTTAAGGCCCAACAACAAAACTCCTTCAATTGTATATTTAACAGGACGAATGGGAGCAAATAAGAGAAGCCCTTTGTTGGAGTGTACGTACCCTTCAATTAGAGGAGATGATCTATGTGCTAATCACCAGGACTAAGGTCTGCTACGGCTGGAACCGAAGTGGTTAATAGACTGGAGAACAGGAGGCAACCATTTTATGGCCATTGACCCTTAATAGCTTCAGTCATTACACTTAAAGGTTTGTTAGTAAAACAGGGAACTTATTAATATAACTGATGACCTTGCAGAAAAATCACACAGAATTGTTATTTGTGAACTGATCGCTCTAATAAAACACAATAATTATTCATTAGAGCAGAGTTAAACTGTACGACAAAGTCTGCTTTATTCATGCAGGAAGGCTGTATGGAGGGAGGGGTACAGGTGAGGGAGGCAGCAAAAAGCTACCTGTCTTCTGGTCATAAGGAACCCCAGTTGGGGGCGGGCACATCATTTGGTAGTTGCAGAAGGGCCCACTGGATTTAGAGGCACCTTGTGGCCAACAAGGGTAGCCATATACAGCCTGAGTTTTACTTAAAGTGACATTAAACCCTCAGATTTTTTAACATAAAACAATACTATAATGTGTGCCTTACTGTAATCCATGGTAGTTTCCCTTCTCTTTGCTGCTCTTCCTTTTAAATCCTTATCTCTTCTCATGCTGGGGGAGAACTTCTGTTTTGCAGCAGACTGCCTTGTCTCTGGAATGGCTACATGGTGTCTGTGTATAGGTTTGCAACCTGAGCCAGCACTACAGGAATAGGCAGTCAGCTGAAAAGGGAAGTTCTTCCCAAGCATGAGAAGACATGAGGATTTAAAAGGAAGAGCAGCAAAGAGAAGGGAAACGACAATGGATTACAGTAAGGCACACATTACAGTATTGTTTTATGTTAAAAAATCTGAGGGTTTAATGTCACTTTAAGTACAACACTGGGCCACTAATTCATGGGCAAAATATGGAAGTTTACGATAACTTGGGTGGGGCAGGTGATGGGCATCCATAGGGCCATCAAATCAAGGGCAGAATTGAAATGTTTATGATCAACTTTAGTGTTCCATAGGAAAAGCTGGGCATGTCTGCTCTACAGCACCAGGACCTTGTTTCACCTCTGACAGGAGCAGTCTATGTAGTGCCCATGTGTCTTTGTAAGCACCATTGAGCAATGCCAACAGGATGACTCTCTTGTTGTGGCCAATAAGGGTAGCCATATATAGCCTGCGTTTTACTTAAGTACAACAATGGGCCATTAGTCATGGGCAAGATAGGGCAGTTATATGATAACCTGGGTGGGGCAGGTGATGGCCACCCCATTGGGCCATCAATTTAAGCAGGATTGCGATGTTTATGACCAACTTTAGTGTCCTATAGAAGCTGGGCATGTCTGCTCTGCGACACCAGGACCTTGTTACACTAGTGAAAGAAGCAGTCTGCACAGTACCTGTATCTCTGAAGGATGGGGATGCTTCTGGATTCTGGCAGGCACTATGAGGCCTAGTACACTTGTACCCAAGCGCTCTCCATATCTGAAGAGCACACACGTAGGGCGCCAACTGCTCTCTCATTTCCTAACTTCTCCTACGTATATGCTACTTGAGGCCGACCGCTGCCTGTTCATTGTTTGTCCCGTTGTCACGCTGGCCTCTAAGCACATCCCAATCATCAGGAGTGGAAACCGAGAATAGAAGACAAGAACGCTACAAGACAGCAGAAGGGAGGATGGAGAGTTCCATTATTTCACTTGTATGCAGCCCGTATTGTGCATAAACAAAATATGCAGCTGGCTTGCAAACGATAAGGAGATTACATTTTTCATTTCTCGAAATCAGGTTTGTTCTCCGTTGTCATCACAACAAAGCGAATTAAGACTAAGAAAAACAGGCATCTCCGTACTCATAGCAAGGTTCTTCACAGCACAGCTGTAGAGATACTTAATATTCTCAAACAAGCCTTTGATTGTCTTTGATGCAATACGCGTGCTTTTACTGTTACACAAAGAGAGGCGAATGCGGCCTGTTCTGATGTCTTAATGTTGCTTAATACCTTGTTTAACCTTCGCTAAGCTCCTTAAATGGCGGGAGACGAATTTGCGGAAAACAAAAAGGCTGCGAGAGGAAAAAAGGATTTGCACAAGAAAAAGGCAGGAGTTGTCTATGCTGAACTTTGCTTCATGCCTATAAAAGTTGCAAGACAATTTGCTTAATTACCGGAGATGTCATGCCCTTTGCTGCGCCCCCCAAACATGCAAAAGGAAAACCCTTGCCAGGAGTAAACATTGTGGACAATTTCCGGGAAATCAATGATAAATGTCTAATGAGTACCACAGCTAACCAGAAATATGGACACCGCCTGTACTAGCCTGTTTTTCAAGTGTATCTACCCAAAACCTTTCTTTATTAGGACTGAGACTGATGGGACATTTTTAAGGGCAACTCTTCCAATGGGGGCACTTGTTTAATTATATAATGTGATAATTGTCTACGAGGGGATTTGTCTCACTTTGGAAAGATTTCGTATTCCTTGGTGATGGGTTTACAGGACAGGAAGTGAATGGAAATCTCCCTACTAATGCACGGATGGCAAAATAAAAACCTGATAGGGCTTTTAACCATTCCCTACTCTATCCACAATGGAAACAAACATTGTGGCTTTAGCTATCCAAATGAATGCTCCAGGGATGTCATCCTCATCTGTGCTTCAATCCCTATTCAGTCACTGAATAAATTGGTTGTGTCTTGAATTGTATCGTAATTATACCGTCTTCCCTATGTTGTAAAGCGCTGTGCAAACTGTTGGCGCTATATAAATCCTGTATAATAATAATAAACCACAAAAATAAGGCATTGAAGCCTCCCATATCAATTTTCTGTGATTTTGTTTTAAAAAAAATCTAATTTGATTTTCCTTGAAAATAACCTTTGATCCTGCCAGTAAGTTGTTCTCCCCGATTTATGGTCGCAACGACCTGTAGGCTCATCTGGTCTCTGCAGCGTTGCTACCGCACTGCATTCTGCACAGCCTGGGGAAGAGGATGTAAATAAGCTGCAGCAATGTCACCAGAAAATGTAAAGCATGGCAGGTAGACCTCCCCACCGACCCAGGCCGTGCAAAGCCCAGGAGAAGCAAAGAGGTCACATGATCCGAAGACCTTCTTTAGAAAAAAATATATTTTAGGCCATTATGTTACTCTGTGCTGGTTATACTGATTTTTGGTACCCTGTAAAGTAAGCAGAAGTATAGTGGTTTACAACCCCTTTAACAACCATGCATTCATCATCCATGGGAATGTCCAACCTCTAAAAAAAACTGCAATCAAAATACCAGGTTCTCCCTGACATCTAGGGCAGATAATAAGGGTGGCCATATACAACTGGGATAAAAATGTGTTACACTTCATAATTTGAGCATTTGTTGTGATTGTCTGTCCATTTCTGAATTAGGAGTAATAAAAAGGTCCTTTGGTCATAAGTGCTCCTTATCTCCTGATTCTTCACTCATCTATGGAAAAAAGATAATAAAACATATGGCATGTGCACTGCATAGTGCAATAGGCCAGTCTTTCGGTAGGTTCAGGGCTGTCCCTATACTAAGGCAGCCTGTGGTGCCCCCACATTGGGGGGCAGCAGTCACCCTGTGATGCTCTGTGCGGCTTCCCGTCCAGCTCACTGACATCACTGGTTGCAAGGAGCTGAGCGGGACACTCTGGCTTGCATCCTGCCGAGCTCCTAGCAACCAGTGATGTCAGTGAGCTGGGCAGGACGCCGAACAGAGCCACTGACAGCGCGGTCCAGTGTCCACCCCTGAACAACAAATCAGCACAAAAACCGCGCCGCCCCTGCACCTCGCCTTCCCACCAGTGACCATTCCCTACCAGCATGCCTGCCGGAACAAAATTGTCTCAGGCGGTGAGCATTCCTTAGGGACAGCCCTGGGTACGTTATATTGTTAAAATCTATCAATCTATGGACAATCTAAAGGTTAAAATCACATGTGGCCATATGCCAAATCTTACTAGATCCAAGCAAGCTGCTTTATAATTACAGTGTATCTTATTTCAAAACTGTTTGTTTTGTGTCAGATAGAGTAGACAATGGATAAAACCCTACCACATTTATTTTAATTTGCATTAACTTCATGTCCTGTAGACAAAACAGGAAGTGAGAGGATATCTCTTCAAATCCCCTTAGACCGTTGTCAGGAGAGCAAGTGTTCCTATTGGGACATTTCCTCTCTATTGCTGTTCCAGCCAAAGTTTAAAATTTAGGATTATCCAGCATTTCCTATACAAGCGAGAGGTGGTAACCCTACCCCATGCTGTCCAAAAAATACTTTAATATAGTCTCCTCTCACAAATAGGATATATGCCCACGCCATATATTAGCAAGGCCTCCACTGCAATACAAATGTCTTTTTTTTCTAATATATTTTATCATTTCTATAAAAGTTCTAGAACTCTAACAAAACTAATTGTATTTCCTTACGAAGGACCAGTTTCCAATACAACCTCTCGCTGCTGCCAGAAATTCTGCAGGGGTCATTGTATACAGCGACAGACGGATCAGCACCATACGCCGGTTTTGTTCCAGGCTGCCTGCAGAGCCCAAGTCTCAGTCTAATGTTTTCCTTCCCTGAACAGACCCTTGCGGGAAAAAAACCCCAATGTAAACACAAGCATTGGAACCTCTCTTTGTCTCTTAACACGCCATGCTACTTCCTAGATTTTGCTGCCTAAAAAAACTCCAAACATATTTCCCAAAAAACATTTACTTCTGGAAAAGCTGGCGGCCCATAGAGGGAGGGGGGACAGCTATTAAACCACTGTTGTCTTTGCTCCTGCCCACTGGCTTGATGCCCTCTTAATTTCTGCATCTCTATGAAGTTGGATTCCAAGGGCAACCAGAAGGAAAGCGGGGTAGACGCTCCTCTGGGAGCCGCGACTGATCATAGGATACTGGACACCCAGGTCCTTGCTGTGCAGACACAGAGGTCTTTGCCGTACAACCGCTGCTCTCTTCCTAGCATGTTAAACAGAAGCCCCACAGGCACATTGGATTGTGTTCCCTTGCAGCGTGAATTTGCAGAGAAGGTAATAAGCCACATTCTCAGCTCAGATTCCGGAAGTCCAGAATATAAAAACTAAAAAAAAAACAAAAACTAGCTGCTGGCAAAACATAATGCTAACTGTAGAAATACTACAATTCAGACAGCAATACATTGTACCTCTACAGCTACCCACAGGCATCAGATGTACAGCCACCAAGAGATCTTTCATAAGAACAATCTTTCAACCAACATGCACTTTTGGATCAGCCAAGCCTGCATGTTTACACCTACAAAAGGGTGAGGAGCACCATAAGGCAGCTATTCCTGGTGTGGGAAAGGAGCTGGTATGGAATGTTTTCCCTAGGAAGGCTCGGCCAAGAAATGTCTTCACCCAATTCATTCCTTTGAATAACTCAAACTCCAGTAGACGGATGAAGGCTACTGGGAGTATGGCTCACCATAGCAAAGAATAGGGCTGTGGCGTATGTGCAGTAAAAAGGGGAACCAGTGGGGATGGTTTTGTTTCAGAGGCTGTGCGGCACCGGGCAGGGCCACCCAGTGCAGATCCCTGAAACAGGAGGGAAGGTAAGTACTATATTTCACTAAGTGGGCCACACTCAGTGGGGTGGGGCATTATTTCAAGGACAAATGGATTAAAGTTGTCCTTTGAAGGTAACCCCCATACAATTGTTCAATGTTCCTCAAAACTATACAAGAAGGTCTGTGTCCAATTTATGGTATATCAAGCCATATATTTCCTTATGGCACCTGTGAGGTCTAAAGCTGGTCACACATATTACAGTGTAATTGGGGTAAAATTTAGATAAAAACATCAGAATCTGAAAAAAGTATATAAACTGCTGAACTCCAGCTCATCTAATCATACAATGCCTTTGGATCTTGCGTAGGCCCACATCCCACATAGTACAATTAGGTTGGAACATGTGGCCAACAGTCACATAGACATTTTTTGTGCTTCAAGGTTCACAAGATCAGTGTCCTACAACAGTCTTAGACAAACACCTTTCTTTTGTAAACTGGAATACCAAAAGTTTACCTTGAATTTGTCCCATTGAAAACCCTAAAAATTCCTTTAGGCTATTCAGTAACTTACAAAATCTGCCCAATATTAACTGAACAATGTCTTTCAGCACATCCAAAACAGATATTGGACTTTGGTGGACGCTCTTGATACATATCTAGGATTCAAATGGTGTTAGGCCATCATACGTGCCGTAGCCATGGTGCTGTGGTTCCAATACTCTCCTTTTATGTTTATTTGGCAGTAGAAAATAACTAAAGGAGTAGGGACTCCCCTGCTGTAGGAGAAATGAGACTCCAAGGTGGGAAAGAAAAGGGCTGGAAAGTATGGTAGGGGGATTTCACCTTTGAAGTCACCTTTGGCTTGGGAACTATGGTAGGAGGCTTGCACCTTTAATGTCACCTTTGGGCTGGGAACTATGGTAGGAGGCTTTCACCTTTGTAGTCACCTTTGCGCTGGGAACTATAGTAGGAGGCTTTCACCTTTGTAGTCACCTTTGCGCTGGGAACTATAGTAGGAGGCTTTCACCTTTGGAGTCACCTTTGCGCTGGGAACTATGGTAGAAGGCTTTCACCTTTGGAGTCACCTTTGGACAGGGAACTATGGCAGGAGGCTTTCACCTTTGGAGTCACCTTTGGAATGGGAACTATGGCAGGAGGCTTTCACCTTTGGAGTCACCTTTGCGCTGGGAACTATAGTAGGAGGCTTTCACCTTTGGAGTCACCTTTGCGCTGGGAACTATAGTAGGAGGCTTTCACCTTTGGAGTCACCTTTGCGCTGGGAACTATGGTAGGAGGCTTTCACCTTTGGAGTCACCTTTGGACAGGGAACTATGGCAGGAGGCTTTCACCTTTGGAGTCACCTTTGGAATGGGAACTATGGCAGGAGGCTTTCACCTTTGGAGTCACCTTTGGACAGGGAACTATGGCAGGAGGCTTTCACCTTTGGAGTCAAAAGGAGATATACGATGCCAGTGGATGATTTAGACCCCTACACACTACCAGCAGCTGAAGTTTCACTGTTGTCTCCCTGACGAGACATAGAAAAAAAAAACTGACAGGGGTCTTCCCAACCACTTCCAAAAAAGTTTTGGCTTTAACTTTCAGCAAAGACTCCACCGTAGTATACAGTTTGCTGTTCACATAACAGGATTTCGCCATTTTCCCTGTTTCCCTTAGACAGCATGAGAATGATTGAGTTGCACATAATCGGTTTGGCCTGTTTGTGGAAGAATATAAACCATGCGCGATACTGGATGGAATGGGGGCTGCGCTTCTTAGGAAGTCAGGAAATTAGATTAGGCCGGTATAATGTAACCAGCCAAAAAAACATATAAACAAGTTAAAAAATAAATTAGTCTCCTTTACCAAAACCACAAGGCGGACTTAAGGCATGAGCTGGAATCAGGCAACTGTCATTTTTCAGAAGGCTGGAGGTCGTACGCAGGACAGGAAAAAACGACTGCAAATGTGACAAATACCAAAAGCTAACTGCAGATTTGTGGTAAACGTAAACTCTCCACCTTCATTTTCTGAAGCAAATGTTCATTTTCCAGGTGCTCACATGCTGCAATAAGTATAGGACTGTTCCTCCAGTGCTCGTCGGAGGGACTGACAGCACCACCGTTACATATGCAGTAAACATAACAAACAGTAAATAATCGTGCGCAGTTCAGCTTTCTCCTCCTTCGCAAAAGGCAATTTATAAAACGAAAACACAATGGCTTGTTGACAACTTGAGCACTCAATGAACTCTACGGCTGACAGTTGAGCACTGTCAGCACCAACGTTAAAGCTGAACATCAGGCAGATATAAAAGACACAAATTAAGATACCGTGTTTCCCCGAAAATTAGACAGTGTCTTATTTTTTTTTTTTCACGAAAAAAGACACTAGGTCTTATTTTGCATTAAAGTGCATGTAAACCCAAAATTTATTTTCCACTATGTTTGGCATTATGTCTCCCTTTAGGCCTCATTCACACACAACGCAAGCAAAATTGTATATTGCGTATATACGAGCGTCTATGCGTGCACTATATGCAATCCCAGAATGCATCACTCGTAATGGAATTGTTAACGTGCTGTGCGTGTAAATACGCAGAAATACGCTGCCCGGACGCATCTTTGTTCCATTCTGTTTTTGCGCATATATATGCTACGCAAATATACGGCTCCATACGCGGCTATGTGTATGGAGCCATTTATTCGCATGTGTTGCATATGGTACAATACGCACGTACGTGCGTATATGCGCGGCAGTGTGAATGAGGCCTTATACAGTTTTCTGAAGCAGATAATGTTTTTGAGAATCTGTTGCTGACAACGCTGCTGCAAACTAAGAGGCAGCAGCTTTAGTGTTGTCAGCCTACAACAGGAAGTGCTGTTACTGACAGGATCTGTAGCGCAGGGGGGGTGTTTCAGACTGTATATACAGGTGAATTTGGTAAAATGGAATTATGCCCACCAAATCTGCCCCCTATGCAAAAGTAATGCTCGATACCTGATGGGACAGCTGGCTCTGCCTCTCTAGAGCCAGATGTGCGCGCCCCCTCCCCGCCTGTCCCTCCAACGAGCACTGGAGGAACAGAGAGAGGGGGGAATCCCTGCAGGACGCAGTGACCGAGAGTCATTACTCTCTGCAGGGAGAAGCCGTGAGCTGAGCAAACGGCGGGTTTGTGATTGCTCAGCTCTCAATCTATAGCAGCGGTCGCCAAGCAATGGTCCGCAGAAACATCTGGACATTATTTGCATTTTTTATGTTTTATTAAAGGAGAACTATGGGGTCAGGGCTTTTCCCCATAGTTCTCCTTGGGGTAACGGGAGGACACAAACTAGCGTCCTCCCGTCACCCTAGGCTCAGTACACCGCGAGCTGTAGCTCGTGGTATACTGAGACGCCGCAGCCGGAGCGGATCCCGACATCGATGTCGAGATCCGCCCAGCTGCGTGAGTGACAGCTGGCTCTGCCTATCTAGAGGCAGAGCCAGCTGTACCCGCCCCCTCCCCCGTCCGTTCCGCCAGTCAGCGCTGGCGGATCGGAGCGAGGAGGGGGGAATCCATCCCCTCCCCTGTCACGGAAGAGAGCCGTGACAGGATCGAGAGGTGAGCGAACGCCGGTATGTGTGCGCTCACCTCCCGATCTACTGAGCCGACCTGTGACAGTCTCCTTTAAGAATAAAAAAATAATATTCTAAGAAGTTCTTATATTCTGAATGACAATTTTCGCCTTTATATTGCACTAAATTCACAAACTGTACTAGAGAGGGGGAAACAAGAGAGGCGCAGCGTGACGTCAGGGTGGTCTTAAGTTGTATGAGGCAACTGTTGCCGAGCCGTACGCTTCAGTATTGTTTCGACCAGGGGTGTACTGGGCCGGGGGGCATGGGATAATAAAATAAATGTAATAATATATTGAAGATGAGTTTTATATCTGTCTGGAGTTCAGCTTTAAATACATACATTGTAATAAATCAGCATTCAGGGCGACAAGCTTAGATGTTTTAGCTCACCGGCAAAGTGTCCTTGGAATTTTTTTTAAAGATGTTACTATCCACTGACATTAAGGGCTTGTTCACACGACGTCCGGGTTCTGTCCTGACCAGATCAGTGCGCTCCTGCACTAAACATGCATCCCAATGTATCCCTATGCATTTCATGGGCTGCAGTTCTCACGTGCGCAGTCCGTTCAGATCCGGACAGAATACTGCATGTCACATTTTGTCCGGTCAGGATACGGTCAAAAACGCGTCAAAAATGCACTGCACTACAGATAACATAAGGACAACCCCACTCCAGCAAAAAATGGTTTTTTTCAATAAATAAGACTTTTGCTTTACGCTTATACTGGAGTGCCGGTGTCCCTGTTCTCTACTTCTCCAAAAAAACGCATCTAAAACACGTCAAAAACGCATCCAGATCTGGACCAGACATCGTGTGAACAAGCCCTAAAGGATAATTAAAGCCTCAGCTTTTTTTGCATATATATAAGGCTAGCAAGCAGTAGATATATGCAAAAAGTGTAAAAAAAAGCTTCGAAAAGGGTTCATACTCACCCGTGTCTTCCCCGCGCGCTCCCGTCCGATTATATATATATACACACACACACACACACACACACACACAGCTAGCAAGCAATAGATATATGCAAAAAGTTTATATAAAAAAAAAACCCTTTGAAAAGGGTTATTACTTACCTGTGTCTTCCCCGCGCGCTCCCGTCCAAAAATGTGAAAATTCTCGGGCAGCCGCAAAGCACTTTGGGGCGGGCGCATGCGCAGATCACATTTTTGGCCGTGACGCGAGGAGAAACACAAGGTAAGTCTATGGACGGGGTGCACCCGCATGCAGACACCGTGGGACAGGAAGTGCCAGGAGGCTCAGAGGAGTCAGTGCTGGATCGGAGAGCCGCCGCACCGCTGGAGGGACAAATTAAAAGGAAAAGAAAGAAGAAGATCGGATGAAGAAACATCATTTAAAGGTAAGTGCTGACATTAACATTGGGGGGAGGGAAAAACATTTTTGACTTTAATGCCACTTTAAGATTTGCCTTGATTGATGTGGTGGGCTTACTTACAGAGCGACTTGTTCAGTAATCATACATTTCTCAATAATTTTTTTTTTAAATGAGTGAATACTCTAGAACATAAAACGAGTGTAAATTAACTCTGCAATCGTAGAAATCCTTTTTTATTATTATTATTTTTACATAATTCTCTAAGCGGAATCTTCATTAAACACAAACCGTGCATTGTGCGATTCCAGGTCCAGTGAGCTTTAATGAAGAGGTTACTTCTAGTTTAACGCCAGGCCCTCCCAACAAAAGAAAAAAAAATAAATTAAAATGACGGGGGCACCAATCCGAGCCTTTTATTAAACTTCCATTTAACGCTTAAAACATACCCTACCTAAATTTGTCCGCACTCTTTAACAGTATTTAATCTTCAATTAAAACACCTAGAGCAGAAAACTCTGATAAGTGACTACAAGAAAAAGCTTATTGACCTAGCAAATTCCTGCCCGTGTGTATTTTTTATTTTTGCATATTAAAAATGCCATCTTTATGTCTTGCGAGAGTAGAAAAAAAAATAAAAAATCTGCAGAAATAATGAAGGTGAACAAAAGAAGACGAGGAGGCAATTTAATACGGAGCAGCGGCTGCTGCCCTGATTACTAAAGCGGGCCGGGGTTCACGTCACATACACCGATGGCCTGTGTAGCTGTGAGCTGCAGAAACATGTTGGATCTATGAACTGTTTATAGAGGACACCTCGGCCTTTCTGTACAGCAGCATCAGAACATTCTTGTGTGTCATTGGGGGGCTCCATCCTTTGTCTGCACATGGACAGGCTGCTAAGGGATTGGCACCATTAATGCTTTTGATGCCCCTACCCTTTCAACTTTGTTATGCTGGGGCAGTAAAAGGATGAAAACAAAACTACGGCTGCAGGTATGTTTATTGTTAATGGTGCCGAACAGGGCCGTCCTTATAATGACACAGCCTAAGGCTGTTGCCTCAGGCGGCATCTATTTGGGTCACATGGGGGAGGCAGAGCATCCAAGGTTGCGAAGAGCAAGGCGGGGAGCTGTGTAAGGGCCAACAGATCTCTCAGCCTGGCTCTTAGAAACCTGGGACACTCTGGCCAGCATTCCACCCAACTCCTGGCAACTAGTGATGTCACTTCTGTATTTATTATTTCAGTCTGCTGCTCAAGTGACTCCAGACGGCTAATATAAGGACCGTCACAATGTACCCATACTAGCTATATTTAGAAACTCACGTTATCATTTTTTCTCATGCCCGGATTAAGGGGTTTTAACATCTGTCTGGAATTCACCTATAAATAACAAACAACAGTCTGCTACGTATGCAGTAAACATAACAAACAGTAAATAATCGTGCGCAGTTAAGCTTTCTCCGCCTTCGCAAAAGGCCATTAATAAAACGAAAAACACAATGGCTTGCTGACAACTTGAGCACTCAACTCGACGAGCTAAAAATAAAATAAAAAAAAACGAAGCGCAGAGCCGGGATGACACAATGGCACGGCGGAAGAATTTCATCGCACACAGCCCCGTACACTGGCAGTCCTGAATGCGAACAGCTCGGGGTGCCCCGGGGACAGCCGACTACAAAGAGAGCACATAGCGTCCGTCTACTGGGAGATGACGGGGCCGGGGTGAAAATTCAGCCTCTGTGTTCATGAAAAGACAACTTTATTGATCACAATGAGTGTATTCTGCACCCACGGCCAGCGTACGAGGTCTTGTGGGAAGAGGACGTGGCACATTTTGAAGATTCTTCCTTCTTTATGGTTCAGATACGGTGATAAGAGCTGCCCTACGCAGTCATTGTGCCGCATGCTGTGAAGTACATTCACTGATGTTAATAAAACCAATGTATGTATCATTCTAAAATAGAAGAAAATGTCTCAGAGAGTAAAATGTAAATGATGAAATGAAGCTTAACTCAATCCAAATATAATCTCATGTCTGTCCAAAGTTTTGTTGGGCAATACTCTCTATAAGCACAGCCCTCCGTTGCATGTTCTTCACATATCACCTTCTTGTGTTTAAAGAGACCCTGTCAACAACAGGGCCCTTCACGTTCAGCAAAAACAGTCACCAGGACCAAGAGTGCGTTCCAGAGCGTTAGGCCTCTGGAATGCACCCCGGCTGGCTCCTTGTGTTCAGGAGAGGGAGTGGGCGTGGCGGTGCATCGAAGTCATGCACTATTTTTGCAGAGCGCACTGGACCAGATTGCAGGCACTAATGTGCCACGCGCGTTCGGACGATTGCACTGCAGGAGGGGGGCGTGGCTACTGCGCCATTGACTTCAATGCACCGCCCCTGAACGCACGGAGCCGGCCCGGGTTGCGTTCCAGAGGCCGAACGCTCTGGAGCGCACTCTTTGTGGTGGGAACCGGCCCTAAAAGAGATGGTGAATCTCCCTATAGGGGACACAGGCAGCAATAAAAACCTGACAGGGGACCCAACTACAACCTAAATATTCCTTAAGAAAATCAGGAGGGAATAGAATGATTGGTCAAAGCCTGTCACTTCAGCCCAGTCCAATGCAGATGATACAAATGGGGCAGCTTCTATGTGCCTAATGCAATCCATATCTATTAGGGATATGGGCAACGGATGGAAGGGCCAAAGTGCTACCTTTCCTAGGGCCCTATTCTGCCTTAAACCGCCTCTGCCCTCTACTGGGGAAACAAAAATGAAATGTTTTAGCATAATATGAGATAATCCTTAAAGGCAAAGTCCCCCTTTTAGAAAAGAAAAAAATGTGCATGTTCTTATAAAAGAAAAAAATGTGCATTCATTACTTTTTCACTCTGAAACCAGTAAAGCATTGTTACCGGGATCAGTGGATAGTGGGTGCAATGCTCTGGCTCCTGCAGACTCAACCCCCCCCCCCTGACCAAGTAACATGGACGAGAGGAAGTATGAATGGACTACAAGTGTGGTGAGGTCACTTATATTCAATTGAGCCATCACTTTCAACAACTTCCTGGTTTCCCAGTGTGCTTTGCGTCTCTTTCCCTGCTGCTTGATGTGACGCAATCTCAATTTCTCAAGACTACCTATCCCATTATCCATTGCTTCCAGCAATCAATGATGATGTTACATTGTTCAGACGTTGAGTTGTAGTTCAGAAGGCAGGCTCTGTGAGGGTGGTGACGGCAAAGAAGTGCCTATTCACAGGGCCGAGTGAAATTGTGTCAGTGCATTGAGAAAGTATATCCTATGGGCATCTTCGATAAGTTCTAGATGGATCTGGTTATTAGGAGTGGGATAGAACTTATGGAAATTCAGAAATACAGATTTAGTTTTTGCCCATAGATGCCCTTCCACAAAACCATTCCAATCTCCAAACCACTCGCGATTTTACACCTCCTGAGAGTTTTGGTGAAATAAGACGCAAGACCAAAATGGACATTTGTGTGTATTTAATTGTAGTAGTTTCAAATCTCACACACTTTCTGCTTTTAAACACTACATCCGGTTTTCCTTTAGAACATTTTTAACGAACCCATATCGCTCCAGGTATCAGTGTACTCCCTGTGACTAGAGAATGAATGAGAGAGAGAGAGGGAGAGAGAGGGGGGGGAGGGGGAAAGGAAAGAAAGAAAGAGAGAAAGAGAGAAAGAGAGAGAGAGAGAGAGAGGAGAGAGAGAGAGAGAGGGAGAGAGGGAGAGAGGGAGAAAGAGAGGGAGAAAGAGAGGGAGAAAGAGAGGGAGAAAGAGAGGGAGAAAGAGAGGGAGAAAGAGAGAGAGAAAGAGAGAGAGAAAGAGAGAGAGAGAGAAAGAGAAAGAGAGAAAGAGAGAGTGAGAGAGAGTGAGAGAGAGTGAGAGAGAGAGAAAGAAAGAGAAATGAAAAAAGAAAAGAGCGAAAGAAGAGGGAAAGGAAAGAAAAGAAGAAAAGGAAATGACAAAAAGAAAAAGAAAATAGATTCATTAAATTAACTACATTGAAATTTTGTATTTTTTGTCCATGTCTTCGCCTGTATTAATAAATACGATTAGGAATTTATTTTTAAAATGTTCCACATAAAAGCCTCATAATGTCCTTAATTTACTTTAGCAAATTCTTGAAGGTTTTGGTGATAATCGGCACATACTGATTCTCATAGACTCAGCGTTACACGTCAATAATCTTCTGGTCAAAAAAAAAAGAGATAATTTCCAAGATAATTTGTGCATTTTTTACATCTACTTCCCCGACATCCTCCGGCATTTATCAGGAAGTGTCAGAAAGTTTCTGATGAGAAGAGCTTTTGATTTCAGAAGGACAAGCCGCTCAACTGCTCTCCAAATGTTCAATGGGCTCTCCCGTCCCACAGGGTCAGATGGTCCGAGGTTAGAAGTCCATTCTGTGGCCTCCAGCCAGACCTCCCTTGTTTGTGCACTTCCGTCAATGCGTCTAGAGCGTGAACCTGTCTGCTACCCCTCACATTCCCACCAGAAAGTGCCAACGACTTGCCTTGACCACAGCTGCACCAGACTTGCGTGGGCAAGACATTTAGACTAGCCGTCAAGTAAACGACCCAACAACAAAAAACAAAGCGGGGTCAGATGTCAAATGCTCAGTAATTAGTGCCTGAGCTTTCCCACTACCTACCTTCCATACCAGAGCCGAACTTCCCACACCGAGCCGTGGTGCTTATTTTTGGCGTCCAGAGAAAGCAAATAACACGCAAACCATCAACGCCGTAAATCGGATGGAGATGGGGAAAGCCAAAAGTTCTGCTTATTTGCTCTCCGTAAAAACAATAATATCCCTGGATGTCCTTCGGATGCCGTTGTAAAAGTAAACACGCAGGTCTACGCGCAGGGGGAAAAAAAAACCCCTGGAGACTCCGAATATCAGTCGGCTCAGTGTTTTAGGTGCCGCGAGGGCCCAGAGGTTAAATATAGTATAAGGGAAAAGAGCTCAAAGGATTTACTGGGGACGAAGGGAAAACAAAAGTTTGCACAACTGCGTACGTAGTTGCTGCAAGTCGAGGAAGTAGCTTGTACAATTAAACATTCAGTAATACGTCGGAGCGAGGTTAGTTTACTGTATGGTAAGAAAATAAACCGGCGGGATCGCACCGGGGCCCTCTGGCAGGGAAAAGTTTAATACACAACAGAAGCCGAGCGTTAATGGACGGGACGGCAGACTCCGGGGGCTCTGTCAGTGCTCCAGACACACATAGACCAGCAGAATGTGGCACTTCCCGCTCAGAGGCTATTTAAAAAGCAAATAAATTTAGGGATTTTAATATTTTGTTCTGAATTATTTATTTTTGGCATAATTTTGTATTTTTAAAAAAATATGAATTCACTGCTGCTCTCCCTCCTTGTGCAGGGTGACTTGTCTTGTCTCTGCCCCCGCCTGTAATATAGACCACTCACTGCTGCTCTCCCCCTTGTGCAGGGTGACTGGTCTTGTCTCCGCCCCCTCCTGTAATAAAGACCAGTCACTGCTGCGTCCTCTCCTTAAGCAGGGTGACTGGTCTTGTCTCCACCCCCTCCTGTAATAAAGACCACTCACTGCTGCTCTCTCCTTGGGTAGGGTGACTGGTCTTGTCTCCTCCCCCTCCTGTAATAAAGACCGGTCACTGATGCTCGCTCTCCTTGTGCAGGGTAACTGGTCTTGTCTCCGCCCCCCCCTTTAGTTTCCTGTAGTGGGAGGAGCATGCTGGGTCCCTCTCACAGGTCTGCTCTCTGCACAGGCTATGTGCATCACAGTGATGATGTCATTACCAATTAATAACTGTGCTTGCATAGACATTTGGTGCTCACATAGTGGATTTATATCTTTGGTGCCCATTCATAATAATATCTAAACACATTTTACGTGCCCGGAGCTCAACTTTAACGGCCATCATTGCGGCGTACGATAAAGAGCTCTGTGCATGAAAATTTACACATGTATGCGCTGCGATGGAAGCAAAGAAAGTTCACCATTCATCCGAAAATTCGGATTTTATTTGGTGTTGCTTCCAAGAAAAACGTCTAAGAATAGCCGTGTCCGCGGGGATCTTGTAAATCATGTTTTATTACTCCCGCCTTCGTTATGAGGGAATATCGCACCGAGTTATCTTCAAAGCTACAAAAGTGCAGCAAGAGAGTGTCAGCAGACCATGGCGGAGGGGAGGACAAGACGTTTCAACACGTCATGTGATGTTTGTTTCCAAAACTCTCCATATGAGAAATTTGGAATGTTGGCTCTCTCTCTAAAAACCTCTGACCTACATATGTAAAAATTGGGATGACGAGCATCTCGGCTATTCCTGAGAGTGGAGTTCACTTGTAACAAGTTGGAGAAAAATGACTCGTTTTTCCTGTTTAATGGAACAATTATAAGACTGCAGCTAAAAAAATAAAGCAATTCAAATGAATATAGATTTAAAGCAGAACTCCGTGCAAATAAAATCTTAACCCTTGCAGTAGGGCTACTCATGTGAAAAGGGGAGCTCTGATGTGAAAGGGGGCTCTGATGTGAAGAGAGAGCTCTGATGTGAAAGGAGGGCGCTCTGATGTGAAGAGAGAGCTCTGATGTGAAAGGAGGGCGCTCTGATGTGAAGAGAGAGCTCTGATGTGAAAGGAGGGCGCTCTGATGTGAAAGGGGGACTCTGATGTGAAGAGAGAGAGCTCTGATGTGAAAGGAGGGCGCTCTGATGTGAAAGGGGGGCTCTGATGTGAAGAGAGAGAGCTCTGATGTGAAGAGAAGAAGCTCTGATGTGAAAGGGGGGGGGGGCTTTAGATCAGAGACGTTGATGGCTCTCTCTCTAAAAACCTCTGACCTACATATGTAAAAATTGGGATGACGAGCATCTCGGCTATTCCTGAGAGTGGAGTTCACTTGTAACAAGTTGGAGAAAAATGACTCGTTTTTCCTGTTTAATGGAACAATTATAAGACTGCAGCTAAAAAAATAAAGCAATTCAAATGAATATAGATTTAAAGCAGAACTCCGTGCAAATAAAATCTTAACCCTTGCAGTAGGGCTACTCATGTGAAAAGGGGAGCTCTGATGTGAAAGGGGGCTCTGATGTGAAGAGAGAGCTCTGATGTGAAAGGAGGGCGCTCTGATGTGAAGAGAGAGCTCTGATGTGAAAGGGGGGCGCTCTGATGTGAAGAGAGAGCTCTGATGTGAAAGGAGGGCGCTCTGATGTGAAAGGGGGACTCTGATGTGAAGAGAGAGAGCTCTGATGTGAAAGGAGGGCGCTCTGATGTGAAAGGAGGGCGCTCTGATGTGAAAGGAGGGCGCTCTGATGTGAAAGGAGGGCGCTCTGATGTGAAAGGAGGGCGCTCTGATGTGAAAGGAGGGCGCTCTGATGTGAAAGGAGGGCGCTCTGATGTGAAAGGAGGGCGCTCTGATGTGAAAGGGGGGCTCTGATGTGAAGGGGGAGCACTGATGTGAAGGAAGGATCTCTGATATGAAGAGAAGAAGCTGTGATGGGAAAGGGGGGTTCTTATGTGAAAGGGGGGGCTCTGATGTGAAAAGAGGAGGCTCTGATGTAAAGGGAGGCTCTGATGTGAAGGTTGGACTTTTGTGCCTTTGCATGGGGGTCCCTTAAAATTCATACCAGTCCCCTATTTGGGATTAGAGTCTGGCAAGAATTTTGGAGGGGCCGCCCATCATTTTTTTACATTTACTTTCTTTCAGACTGGGGTGCTCCGAGATTTTGCACACTTTTAAAGGGCACCGTGACCGAAGAAAGGTTGAAAAATGCTAATATACATTACGCATATGCTACCTTTGTCACCATCAGGAAACCTGCCCTGGGAAATGTCATGCAGCCAATACTAAAGTGCATGTAGACAGGAAGTGACCGCAAAGAGACTGCTACCGGCTCCATCCCAGGTACCTGCACTGCTGCTATTAAACTACATTTAATGACAAGTTAATGGATACAGAGCCGCACTGATTTGTGTCTTTTATATCTACCAGGAGTTCAGCTTTATGAATTCCTTGTGAGCTTCTTTTGAAGGCAACAACTTTCGTTTCATTTGAAAACTTTTCAATGGCTTTTGTGAGCAAATAAATACAAGCAGAACGAGAGGGGGGAGGAAAACTTTGTTGCTATCAGCAGCTGCCACGAGCAGTCGGTTGCCTGCGATTTTTGCTCTTACTCTTTTCAGAAGTGCGGTTTAATATTCCGTTTTGTTTCACGAGATGATATGTACAGATACAGTATTCATAGGAAACCGCAAACACCTCATACAACCCCCCCACCCCACCCCCCCCCTTCAAGATAGGAAACATTTAGGAAATATAATATGTGCGCTCTACTGAGAACAACCTGCGCCTTTTGTTTTGGTTTTATCAGCATTCACACGATAGCGGGAACAAGGAGAGAGAAGGGAATAGGCAGAGGCCTTATCTTTATGGATAAGTGATTGCATTAGCTTACAAATATAAGTTTCTATTAAGTGCGGAGCCGCTTTGAAAGGTCGGAGGGGGGAACGTTTTTTTATACTTTACTTTTATTTTTGTCAGACACTTCGTTGTGAACGCTGTGGACATTTCCGAATTAAAAGAGGATTCTACTTGGAAATATTTTTTTTTTTCTTTAATGTTCTTCATACCAGGTTTGGGAAATAGAAGGTTAGTCTGGGTCCTATAGATGCTTGGAAGAGCAAGGTAAAAAATACATTTTAATATACACTATATTGCCAAAAGTATTGGGACGTCGGCCTTTGCACGCACATGAACTTTAATGGCATCCCAGTCTTAGTCCGTAGGGTTCAGTATTGGATTGGCTCCGCCCTTTGCAGCTATAACAGCTTCAACTCTTCTGGGAAGGCTTCCACAAGGTTTAGGAGTGTGTCTATGGGAATGTTGGACCATTTAAGAGGTCAGGTGCTGATGTTGGGGGAGAAGGCCAGGCTCACAGTCTCCGCTCTAATTCATCCCAAAGGTGTTCTATCGGGTTGAGGTCAGGACTCTGTGCAGGCCAGTCAAGTTCCTCCACCCCAAACTCCCTCATCCATGTCTTTATGGACCTTGCTTTGTGCACTAGTGCACAGTCATGTTGCAACAGGAAGGGGCCGTCCCCAAACTCCTCCCACAAAGTTGGGAGCATGAAATGGTCCAAAATGTCTTATTGTGCTGATGCCTTAAGAGTTCCCTTCACTGGAACTAAGGGGCCAAGCCTAACACCTGAAAAACAACCCTCCCACACCATAATCCACCCTCCACCAAAAACTTTACACTTGGCACAATGCAGTCAGGCAAGTACCGTTCTCCTGGCAACCGCCAAACCCAGACACGTCCATCGGATTGCCAGACAGAGAAGCGTGATTGGTCACTCCAGAGAACACGTCTCCACTTCTCTAGAGTCCAGTGGCGGCGTCCTCTACACCACGACATCCCGCGCTTTGCATTGCACTTGGTGATGTAAGGCTTGGAAGCAGCTGCTCGGCCATGGAAACCCATTCCATGAAGCTCTCTACGCACTGTTGTTGTGCCAATCTGAAGGCCACACGAAGTTCGGAGGTCTGTAGCTATTGACTTTGCAGACAGTTGGCGACTTCTCATCACTGTGCGCTTCAGCATGCGCTGACCCCGCTCTGTCATTTTACGTGGCCTACCACTTCGTGGCTGAGTTGCTGTTGTTCCCAGTTGCTTCCACTTTGTTATAATCCCAGTAACAGGTGACCGCGGGATATTTAGTAGCAAGGACATTTCACAGAACACCTGAATCCAATGATTTGGAGGGGTGTCCCAATACTTTTGGCAATATAGTGTATATTTAATATATAGAGCTAGTATAAAAACCATTAATATTATCTTCCTGTAATCCTCTGCAAGGCAGCAGACTGGGAGTAGAAGGGTAGCATTGTGAGCCGATCAGAGCTCTGTCCCTTTGCATGGTGCTGTCAGTCTAACAGTGAATCCTGGAGGAACAAGCGTGGCAAAAATATTATATACATAGTCATAAGGCCAGGTTGGAAATGTGCTGCAAACATGCCGTTATTCTGTTCTTTTTGAATGCTACCTTCAGACAGAAAATCTAATGCTGCTTTTTCAACCTACACGGTGCTGCACAAGTGAAGGATCAAACAAACATGAAATGATAATTGTGCCTAAGCAGTACCCTAAAAGATTAAAATTTTGTCTTGAATTTCTCCCGAAAAAAATAGCAATGCACATACTGCGCTTTGACCCTCATAGCTGTATATCTGCAGTGTGAGATCATCTAAGGTGCTGCTGCCTCTGACTGCGAGTCTCTCCAGATTTGGTGATGTCCACACTGTGCTGCTCACTGTTCTCCTTGATGGAGGGGAAGTTGTACCTGAGAACATGCAGTGCAAGGATCTCCCTGCTTTATTTATTCTGTGGATCTGTGCATCCTATATCTCTCCTGCTGCTTCTTGATCACTGCCCCACCAGTCTTTAGAGCAAGGGACAGCTCTGATATGAGGAAGTAAAGCCCCGTCTCTATCAAGATGGCCACCTCCACAGAGATACATAGTGCTTACCAGGGCATGGAAAGTCAGTTAAAGAGAAAATATCAGCTGCAAGAAGACCTCAGACAATACTGGTGATGGTCAATCTACTTTTTTTTT
>NW_017306403.1:1626778-1648753 GCF_000935625.1 Nanorana parkeri | reverse complement strand
CACACAAACAAACGTGGGTGGGGTTAAATTTTTTTTTTTGGGGGGGGGGGGGGGGGCACAACCTCCCGAGCTCTGGTCTTTTTCAAAGTTTTCCATAAAAGAGAAGTGCTAGCAATAAGCAGGGCATCCTAATCTCCAAGGTGGTGGCAGCAAGAGCCTCTAGAGCTCTTGGAACTTGCTAGATGAAAATCCCTGAAAGTGGGCTTGATCCTTTCATCCGATGATGACACACACAACCTGAGAATGTAGTACCGCATCATGGGTGGAAAACAGTTCCAATCTGACAAATGTTTTTTCCCAATCTAGCATGCTTCTTCCTTAGTGCTCAATGGACAGCCTGGGCATTTTCAAAAAACCACAAGCATCAGACAGTGCATATCTAATGTAGCTTGTAGAGTAGGATGGTGTACAGGCGTCCTGCATTCAGTTCCCACCAGGCTTCTCTCTGCAATAAGGTGTATGTGCATCCACAAATTTTCTCCCATAACCTATGCCTAAAATTGCCCTATTTAGTGCTCCAGTGGAAGCACTTTTTTTTTTCTTTTTTAACATATATGTTACATTATATATATATATATATTTATTATTTAAACCAATTCATTTTTGTTTCCCCCTCATACTGCCATTTCTCCGGCTGCTGTAGCTAGAGAAGAAGCTGATGAAGCAGATCTCTGATTCATCAGCTTCTTTGGGGACCCTAGGCGACATTAGGGGTCTAACAGACCCCTGATGTTTCCAAAAAGAGGACCTGTCACATGCCCTTTGCTATTACATAGGGGGCTGTCCGACAAGTGGTGACTGCTATCTTTGCTCAGTTAAAGAGCAACGGCTGCCGACAACTCGTGGACATCCAATACACTTCTGGGTATATCGGATGCCTGGTTCCCCTCTGTGTTCTCTGGTTCCATCCAGCTGCCTCTACTTTCTCTGTGATGCTTTGCTATGCGAGGCTGTCTGTGTGTGAGCAACAGCAAGGACTCTGCAGTGGGTGTGTTTGGGAATCGCTACCCTGTATTACAAACAGGTAAGCACATGGGGTTCTCAGATCACCGGCGACATGGCTGCTCTGGTTCCCAAATGAAACTTGTTTTCTTCTTTTTGCATCTCCACGCTTCATGTTCAGTTCTGATGGGTGTATACCTTTAAATGACTTGTCGGTCTCCATTACCATAATGAATGTAGAAAGGAATAAATGCATTACCGTCACGTTCACATTTGTTTTCAACTCGAACCGTCTGTGCTGTGCGCGCTGGGAAACGCTTTGAGACGCTCTCCGCCGTGAGAATCGGGAGAAACCATTTCCTAAAATTATCTCAATTGCTGTCATTAACACCAAAGTGAAGTATGTGATGTTTTGGAACAATTGTCTGGTGAACAGGAAGTGAGTGCGAGTGAAGGGGAGGAGGAGGGGGGGCTGGACGGGGTCTGAAAACCTGCAGGTGCAGGAAGGAGATCAAGCGCCAGCACAGACCGCACTACACCTGGCAAGGGTCACAACCTCAGCTGCGCCACTGAGGGCCAATGATTGTTCCCACGGGGCCACAGGCCGGCTATGCTACTAATAGTCCCTTCCAAGTCCGAGGCTTTAATATGACTATTTTTCAGCAGTGACAATCAGACGGAGCAGAGGTTAAAGGACTACTCTGGTTAAAAAAAAAAAATTCTCTTAATTTGTAGAGGCAGAACTGCTTAAAATAAACAATAACATAGTAACAATTCTGCACGGACTTTCCAAGCCGGGTGGGGATGTCAATATTGAAATCAGCTGATCTTTTAATACAACCAAAATATTTTCTGAGGGCTCACCCCATTTGAGCGCAGCAGTGTCCGGTCTTTATTTCAGGAGGGGGCGGAGACAAGACCAGTCACCCTTCACAAGGAGAGAGAGCAGCAGTGAGCGGTATTTATCACAGGAAGCTCCAAATTTTGAGCTTGTTAGCAGATCCAGAGCAGGTAAAATAGGGCCTGCTGCAGTTTTTTCACCTGCTCTGGAACTGCACGCTGCGATGTGAACTGGAGCAAAAAATACCATAGGAATACATTGGATGCAGTTTTGATCCAGTCTGCAACTGATCTAAAGGCCTAAACAATCTTATAAGGCATGCACAGGACTGACCACTAGTACCTATTAAACTGTATATAAAGCCAAAACATTTTTCTTTAGTTTTGGATATAGTGTTGAGGGGTTTTAGCCCCGGTCAGGTTATGGTTGCCATCTATGTCCCAGCTAGGCCTCTTCCACATGGCGTGTGCTGCCCTGTACAGCGCGAAGGGCCGCTTTCTGATGTGCCTGGAGCTGCGGGAAGAAGCGTGCGTGCAGCTCATGTAAGTCTATGTACATTCAGGAGCTGTGCACCCTCAAATTACGCTTCCTGCAGCTCTGAGTTTTTACAGCGGCACACAGATGATCTGTGGCTTCGGGCCCTGACATGATAATCCATGTGTGTGCATCATCTTATGTGTGGCTGTGCAAATTCGGATCTGCGAGAAGCAGCGTGTGAGGGTGCACATTACTTGCGTCTCCACAGACTTCCATGAGCTACCCGCACGCTTCTTCGCACAGTCAAAAACTTGAGTTATAACCTGATAAATCCTTTTCCTCAAATCTTCCAGAACGGTTCACTTGAGCTCACCATCCTGGAGGATGAAAAAGGAAAAAGTCCCTTCACGCTGTATCAGGGCAACAAACCATGTGCATGAGGCCCTATGGAGATTCACCCTATTTATCCTGATTAGGGATGCACCGATATCGTTTTTTCGGTATCGAGTACCGATATTTTTTTTCCCGGTACTCGCCGATACCTAATACCAATAGCGGAAGTCCCATTATGGAAGCCAGGCGGCGTGTAATGACTCGCCACCCGGCTTCCCGATTAGCAGGTAAGCCGCCTCCATGCTTCCTCGTCGCCAGGTAACCGGGCGCCGTGTAATGACAGGCTGCCTGGCTTCCTGATTGGTCAAGAAGCTGGCCAATCAGGAAGCCGGGCATCGCGTCATTACAGGGCGCCCGGCTTCCTGATTGGCCAGGAAGCCGGCTCTATGCTCCCTCATTATCAGGTGAAGAGGGAGCATGAAGCCAGCTTTCTGGCCTATCAGGAAGCCGGGCAGCGTTTAATGACTCACTGCCCGGCTTCCTGATACCGGAAGTATCAGGCTAGGCATCGGAGCATTTGGGCGAGTACGGCACCGATACTAGTATCTGTGCATCCCTAGTCCTGATGACCACTTTTCCCGAGATTGGAGCTGAGGGAGAATCCAAAATTTTAATTTGTTGGTTTAATTTGTTTTACGGGTCACTCACCCGCCAATTTCGAGCCACCTTCTCCGCGTCAGCATTAATTCAGCTGCTGACTCCAAGGTCATGCTAGGGTACCATTCTCCCATACGACACAGACTCAGTCTGCAGAGAGAGACAACTGTGTCCTAATGCAAACAGTTACCCAATCTATTTTCCTAAAGGTAATATGATGTGTCCTTATTAAGCTGATAAGCGGGGGGGATACCGCCGACTCCTCGGCTGAAGTTCCTCTTTTACCTCGGGTGCGCAGGGAATATCTCTTCGGTCGGGAAGTCAATACGGTTAAACGTCTGCCGCCAGAAAGGAGCTGCCGTGTGTTGAAGGATGATGTTCATGAGCTGGTTCAACAAGCCTCTAATGAACTTATCTCCCCCTCCATGTCATACTATCTTAAGTCTATAGCGAAGACAATTTGTACAACCGCGATCGCGCCCCCCGAGGAAGTGTTTGATCCCGCCACGGCAATAAAAATTCATCTTACTTATCCCAATCTGCGCGGTACAATAAGGGACCCCGGAAATCCGCCATCTGCCCACAATGCGTATTATAGTGACATAATTTGGCTCGGCGCACATTTGCAATTTAATCATTTGACGCGCGCCCGTCTGCCAGTCTAACTATTTTTAAACCTGGATTACAGGAGTTGTAAAGGATGCATTCATCTGGATATGAAGCTCTTTTTACAAGGGCTATTGTATGCGGGATTGCACGATTAGCCCGACGAGCATCACGCAGGACAGATAAAAAAAAGAAGAGGGGGGGGATTTGATTCGGACAATAGAGAAGGACGACGTTGCGGAGAATCATTTTATCAAGCGAGTCAAGTTCAATTGATTACTGCAATGTGCAGAATTAGTCTGTTAATGTCATTATTTAACAAAAACAGCCGATCCACAGAGCAAATTTTCTATAGTCTTGAATTCAGGGCGTTCTCACCCTTTTTATGATTACAGACCCCCCCA
Organism: Nanorana parkeri; assembly: GCF_000935625.1. Taxonomy (NCBI): domain Eukaryota; kingdom Metazoa; phylum Chordata; class Amphibia; order Anura; family Dicroglossidae; genus Nanorana; species Nanorana parkeri. The sequence continues at coordinate 1,644,493 of NW_017306403.1, read as the reverse complement.
ATGGATTGTCCAATATGTCCCCATACCTCTTTAACCAGTCCTACTAGGTACTTCAATGATGCCACAAGATGCCACAATGGCTTAGTGCAGGTATTGTAAGCAAATTAACCGGCATTTGAATTAGCGTAAAAAAATTTTTGGGGGGGATGGAGGGAGGGGAATTTATCAAAACTGGAGCAAGCAGAATCTGGAGCAGTTGCCCATGGCAACCAAACAGCTTCTCTCTTCAGTTTGCCCAGGTAAGATTTGAAAATGAGAGCGAGACGCTGATTGGCTGCATAGCTAATCTGCACCAGATTTGATAAATTCCCCCCTTTGACTTTAACAGTGGCATCACAAGGGTGTGCGGGGGGTGCGGCCCGCACCCAGGTGACACCAAAATGAATGACAGTCATTTTGGTGTCACCCCCTCTAAAAAGTCGGGCACTCTGTCATGGACCCAGAGTCCAACAGTGTCAGAAAAGAGGAGGGGACCCGGCAGCATACTTTATCCCGCCGGGTGAACGTGCCCTCCTATTCTCTGCCGGTAGGCGTCAATTAGACGGCCGCGCATGCTCGATGACGTCACGATCGCGTTAGCGTTGTGATGTCACGCGCATTCGCAATTACTGCATGGCGGGGTGTCACCCGGTATACGCTCCGGGTGACACCCGGTCCCGGGACGCCCCTGGACTTTAAGGGTTAGTTTACACCAGAAACTGCATCACAACTGCGTGCGTCTGCGCAGTTGCATTACGATCAGTTTTTTTCCCCCTGCATGTCCCTGGATGATGCCACAATCAATTGTTGTTGTTGTTTGTTGTATGCAGTCCGTTGCCTTTTAGTGCCTTTGCACTGCGTTTTGATGCGTTCAGTGCAGTTAGATGCAGGTAAAATAGGACAAGCAGTACTTTTTCTGACTGCAGTTGAACGGACTGCAAAGGTGTGAATTAGGCACAAGAAAGCCCATAGGGAAGCATTGGGATGTATTTTAACTGCAGCAGTTGAAATAAACGGACTGCATCACTACTGCATACGGTGTGAACTGGCCCTAATACCCCTCTAAAGTAAACTCTGCATGAAAAAAGTGCGTTCTCCCTGTATAAGCCTCCTTCTTAATAAGGGGAACGTTGATGAGCTACACCTATGTCATGATCTGGTGTAAAAAAAAAAAAAAAAAAGCCAGTTACACGGCTACGGCCTTGGGGGGGCTAAACCGATAAAGACCTCCCGGTGCTGCGGGAGCGCCGGTCATGTGATCTGTTATGTAGGCGATATCTCTGTGCACGTCACAGCTCACAAGACTTCAGAGGCAGTGAGGGCAACAGCGAACCAGGACATAAGATCTCTGTGTCTAGCCTGAGACTAATGGAATATTCCGGAATAGAATGTACTCAGAGAGACTCCACGAGGAGCAGAGCGCGTCACTCATTACTCCGCCATGCGATTTCATTCCGCTGACATGGGTTCCTGTATGGCAATTGTTGCTCAGCGCGGTCATAATCCAGCGTCATCTGCTAAAGGTTCATTGATACTTTCTAGTGCTGTCTAGCTGAGTCACTTCTCAGTTTATGTAACCGGCTATTTTAGGTCGAATGCAATGTTCTTCTGTAATGGATTACTCAACAGGAAGTAACAACTTTATCCTAAACATCTTCAGTTCTGGAGAACAAAAAAAAAAAACTCCCCTTTTACATACATTTCGGTAACTGGTGCAAATCATCACTTTGTGTAATCTGTAGTCTAACCTTGCCAGACTTTCTTTTTCCCCCTTATAAACCGGAATTATAATTATACAATATAGTTTGCAATTGTTATTTTTATTAGTAACAACGTAGGAGATCCAGCCGGCTTCAGCTGTCTCATTGCACTTCCTGCAACAGGGTGACAACGCTAACCGCAGCCTCCTAATGCTGCGGAAGTGTTGTCACCCTATCATGCATGCTCCTGTACTGGAACTACAGCACGGGTAGGCAAATTCTGGCCCTCCAGCTGTGGACAGCTTGGCCTGTGATGGGTAATGGAAAACCAAAAGACCTACTGGCAGGGATTTAGCAGGTTATAAAATTACGTTACAGGTGGGAAAACAAAAACTGCTGTGCTAAGTAGGGATGCACCGGTACGGGTATTTCGCTATCGAGCACCGATATTTTTGTTTCCGGTACTCGCCGATACCTAATACCGATACCGGAAGTCCCATTAAGGAAGCCAGGCGGCGTGTAATGACTCGCCACCCGGCTTCCCGATTAGCAGGGAAGACGTCCCCATGCTTCTCGTCACCATGTGACGAGAAAGCATGGAGCCGGCTTTCTGGCCAATCATGAGGTGACGAGAGAGCATGAAGCCGGCTTCCCGACCAATCAGATCGCCGGGCGCCGAGTCATTACACGGCACCCAGCCGTGACGCGCTGCCCGGCTTCTTGATACAGGAAGTATCGGGCTAGGCATCGGAGTATTTAGGCGAGTACGTCTAGTCGCCACGAATACTCGGCATCGGCACCGATGAAAGGGGAGGAAAGTGCTAGCTGATGTTGGACATCCTCCAGGACATGAATCTATCTCTATCTGACTTGCTGCACATTGTGAGAAGCTCGCAGTGTGCAGTGAAATCAGAGGAAGCCATTTCAGTCCAGGAGGGGAGCCGGTACAACTGTGCAAGGCCGGAGTTCAGCTTTAACCCCGCCAATGACGGTTCAGATACCATGGCCGTCCAGTAGTACCTTCTGATTGACAGTCACCAGCACGCGCCTCTTGAAGGTTGCTCCTAATTCTTCATGGAAGTAATCTGCGCGGCAAGCTTTGCGGGACAGAGGAATCCCATCAGTCGCTTCTAATGAAGTTTAAAAAGAAGAAGAGAAAAAAAAAAGCCACAAACAGGATGCAGGCGCATTAAGAGAAAACATTGATTTGTCCCCCCGTCCGAAAACAAATACACAGCAAAGAAAATCAAACTATAGTCTGACTAAGCTTCCCTAATAGTCTAAACTTCCCCTTTATGACCCCCAAAGACTGCGCGCTACATCCGACACCCCTTCCTCACTGTACCGGAGCGTGCATGCAGCTGCTTCCATGCATAAAATGTGCGAATCACGGCCATGGGGATGAAAAGTGTACAAAAATAGCCGGTGCCCAACTGTGTGCACACAAGGATATCTGAATGTCCTTAGAATACCCAAAGCCATTTTATTGTGGATAGAATAGAGGTGGGGGGGAGGGGGGGTTAACCCTCTTAATGCCGCCGCCATGACTGTTATAGCAGCACTGGCATGTAAACAAACTCCCGGCCCCTAAAGCAGCCGAGTTTCTTTACCTATTTACTCGTTTCTTTACCACTAACACAAGTGATTTGAGTAGCTGCAGAGCCCCCCTTAGATGCCGTCGCCGTAACTATTACAGCAGCACCGTTATGTAAACAAACTACTGGTTAGCAAACGGGCTGGTAGCTTGTTTACCTCTCTGCCGGCTGATCTGAACAACTGTAAAGCAGCGAAACCACTTCTACACTCCTGTGAACTGCGTTCACACCTAGGGTTGCCACCTTTTCTTCAAGCGAAACCCGAACACTCTAGCGACACGCGCTTGGCGTTTGTTTCCCTTTTAACCCCGACTGCCGGCTTTCTAGTAAAAGTGTTTCAGAGCAGCTATACAGCCGCCCTTTCCATGCCGCTGCCGTAACTATTATGGCTGTACCAAGATGTATACAAACTCCTGGCCACTACGGCATCTTAAGAGTTTTTTTGCCTGTGTACTCCCAAATGCCGGTTTTCTAGTACAAGTGATTCGAGCAGCTATACAGCCGCCCCTTTCAATGCCACCGCTGTAACTATTATGGCAGCACCAGCATGTAAACAAAGTGATTCGAGCAGCTATACAGCCGCCCCTTTTAATGTTGCCATCGTACATATTATGGCAGCACCGGCTTTAGCAGCCAGGAGTTTATTTACCTATTACTCCCGTCTGACAGATTTCTAGTAGAAGTGATCGAGCAGCTGTACAGCCGCCCTTTCAATGCTGTCACCGTACCTATTATGGCAGCACCAGCATGTACACAGAGTGTTTCAAAGCAGCTACACAGCCGCCCCTTTCAATGCCACCGCTGTAACTATTATGGCAGCATCAGCACCTGCTTCAGCAGTCAGGAGTTTATTTACCTATTACTCCCGACTGCCGGCTTTCTAGTAGAAGTGATTCGAGCAGCTACACAGCCGCCCTCTAAATACCGCCGCCGTAACTATTATGGCAGCATGTAAACAAACTCCTTAAAGAGAACCTGTCACGGGCACTATCCTATGACATGGGGGACATATTGCCCCCTTGTGAGAGCAATACATTTAAGAGAAAACAATGTTTAAAAAATTAAAGATTGATAAAATATATTTTTTTTTAAACTTATCATGCGATTTAAAAATATAAATATAAATATATACACCAATATTTGGGTTTTTAAGTGTGTTTTCATGTAAAAAATGCTTCTTGTAGTATTTACAAACGTTGAAAAAATTTCGGCAAAGGTTAAAGCAGATCCTTACCTCCTTCTCTTCTGTAGATGTCGACATAAGCCATTCTAGTGATTGGTTCTGCCTACAATAGTCACATGATCAGTCCCTGTGCTATAATAGGACACCATGGACATCCCTTTAGAGAAGCAGCACTCTAAACAAAAGTCACATGGTCACTGCAGTAATCCTAAGAACACTTCTGGGGATACCTGAAATTTGCCTTCAAGCTCTATACAGCTGAAGGGGGGGAAAGCAGGGGGCCAACCGCATGAGAAGGGGGATAAGACCTGCAGAAAATTCCAGTCCACGGTTCCAGTAGCTTGTCAATCTATAACAGGCTACAACTAGTCCCGCCCACTGCTTTTCTAGATTGACAGCCCTTCCTCTGTTGCTGAAACCCTCCCACTGTAAGCCGCAGTGTCTGGGAGGGGGAGCGCGTGAGACACAAATGGAGGAGGACCTGGCTCAGTCAGGGAAGGTAATTTATTAGTTTATTTTAGGCTGAGAAAAGCCCAAATGCAATGTTCTTTATCAGATTACTCAACAGGAAGTAAATATGTCACCAGTGACAACTTTATCTTAAATATCTTCAGCTCTGGAAAAAACAAACAAACTCCCCTTTACATACATTTTGGTAAATCATTCTTCTGTGTAACTCTGTAGTGTAATCTTGATAAGTCCTTTTTTCGGTTTGAGTCTATAAAGCCAAATATTAAAACGCCTTTAGTAGCTCCCTTCGCACATATACAGTATCGTTTGCCGTGTTATGTTTATTTGCTGCTAGTAACAATGTAGTAAATATCAAGAGATCCTCCCAGTTACAACTCAGCTCATCTCATTGCACTTCCTGTAACAGGGTGACAATGCTAAAAACAGCCTCCTCATGCTGTGGCAGTGTTGTCACCGTGCCATGCATGCTGCTTTATTGGAAGTATGGGATGCCATGTCAACAAGGCCCCATTGGCAGCCCTACAGGGCCATATGTGCACTAGAGGATGAGCTGTATAAGAGGACGGGGTTCAATGCTTGTCAATCAACACCTGTCACACCGCGACCCCGCCCACTGCTTTCTAGATTGATAGCCTCTGTCGCTGACAACCCTCCCACTGTGATCTTCCAGCGCTACAAGCAGGATCACGCCATTCACCCTCCCCTTCCTGCCCTCTTGCCTAATGGAAGGCGTTCTGTGAATGGACGGGGGAGATCCTGTCATTCATCCCTCCCTCTGTTGACAGAACGCCTTGCATGCTGGGAAAATAATCCTAGGGGCTTTGTGAATGGACGAGGGGACAGGGAAGTGGGGGGCGAACGGTGCAAACCTTCACAGTCGCAGCGCTGGAACATTAGCACCGTGGAGGGTATCCGGCATCACCGACACACTTCTATACATTGTAACGCGGCTTCTGTATGAACAACAAAAACTTTTCACTAGACTTCGGCTTTGATTAACATGTTTGTACTCACTGGGGATTCTGATTTTGAACTTCCCGCTCTGTCCGAAGCTCCCTTCGATCACCCCGTCCTCTCCGGTGGACAGCTTGACCTTCAGCCCCACAAACAGCTGCATGTTCGTCTCCTTTTTGAAGAGCGAGCGTCCAATCACGCTGTAATCGTCATTCACCTGTAAGAGGGAGGACACCTCGCGTCAGACATTTAAAGGGGGAGGACACAAAAACAACATCTACAACGTAGAGGCTGGTCACACACGTCCCAATCTGATTGTATATCATCGTACAATCTTTGTTACATTTACCAAAACTATATAATGTGAAGTCCTTCCTAAACTATTCAATATGTAACCCAATCAGAAGGGCCCTTGCACTATTTATTTGCTGGGATTTATAGGAGATTGTACAACCCAGGCCCAATTTACATTCGCCTAATAAAATGAATCCTGGGATTGGGCAACAGACCGGTCCCAGCAGCCTCTCTCTCTGCTCTGGCAATGGCATGTCCCTTGGCGTTCTCATGTCCAATATACTGAATTACTTATTAAAGGAGAACTATGAGGTGAGTGCTTTTTACTCAGCATCATAGTTCTAGCCGACCTGTGACAATGAGACTGGTCACAGGTCGGCTCAGTAGATCGGGAGGTGAGCGAACACATACCGGCGTTCGCTCACCTCTCGATCCTGTCACGGCTCTCTGCCGTGACAGGGGAGGGGCTGGATTCCCCCCTCCCCGATCCACCAGCGCTGACTGGCTGAAAGGACGGGGGAGGGGGTGGGTACCGCTGGCTCTGCCTCTAGATAGGCAGAGCCAGCTGTCACTCACGCAGCTGGGCGGATCCCGGCACAATTGTCGGGATCCGCTTCAGCTGCGGTGTCTCAGTATACCGCGAGCTTAGGGTGACGGGAGGACGCTAGTTTGTGTCCTCCCGTTACCCTGAGAACTATGGGGAAAAGCCTTAACCCCATATTTCTCCTTTAACCTTTGCAGTGGGATTGCTGCTGCCGCACTGCAAGGGTTAACTGCTTGCTTTGGTCTAGGGAGCAAAATAAAGTTATACTCACCTGATCCTCCGAGCCAGCCGGCGGTGACTGCGCTCCCTCTTGCCTGTCTCCTGGTATGGTATGTCCTTTGGCGCCCTCACGACCTATAAACAGTGGGGGGGATTTGTCAACAGTGGAGCAGACGCCAATGGCAACCAATCAGCTTTTCTCTTCAGTTTGCTCAGGTAAGATTTGAAAATGAGACAGAGAAGCTGATTGGTTGCCGTGCAAATCTGCTCCAGTTTTGATAAATTCCCCCCAATGTATAGAATGTGCTCATTTACGGGACCAGGGCGAAGGGGGAGAGAGGCTGCAGAGACCGGTCCAGCAGCCAACTCCGTCCGAGGTTCAGGTGAGTATTTCTTTGTTATGTTAGACTCTAGACCAGGGGTAGCCAAACTCCGGCCCTCCAGCTGTGGTGAAACTACAAATCCCATGAGGCATCTCTCTCCTGGAGTCATGTCTGTGGCTGTGAGAATCTTGCAATGCCTCACGGGATTTGTAGTTCCACCACAGCTGGAGGGCCGGAGTTTGGCGACCCTTGCTCTAGACCAAAACGAGCACTTAACCTTTCCCCATTTCTTTTCCTGGTGTCACCGGGACAGGAAGTAAGGACAAATCTTCCTAACGGGGTCATGGACAGGTATATACAAACCCGACAGGGTTCTAATCCTTCTCTGCTTTATCCAAGACCAAAACAAAACATAAAATTTGCCTCCAAGGAATAAGACGAGTGCGGTCATTTATTCCACACGCATGCAAAGAATGTCGGCGGAAATAATAAAACCTAATTTTGGACGAATTAAATAAATATTTTAAAAAAATGAAATAACATTTTAAAAAGTTATAAAAAAAAGGGAACGGACTGATTTTAGAGACATTTCTATGACGGCGATTGGTTTCGGGTCCCTCGGAAAAGATCGGCGTGCAAAACCCCAACACGCATCTGCAATATATTATTTGGAAAACCCCTCGTCGGTGACAACATGAAGAAAGAACGTAAAAGCCGCTCAGGATCCCAGACAATGGAAAAGCATCCCACAGCCCCGCGGTGCAGCCCCCACGTCCACAATCCCGGAACGTCCCACGAAAAGTCCCCCCGAACGGCACAGGTGTTCCTGATTCAGAAACTTGGCGGAATTCTCTCCTTTTTGGTTGCATAGAGGGAATTTTTTGCTCGGCTATTTTTAATCTTGGCACAATCGACGCCGTACCCGCAGTGTTTGTTTAAGAGAATTTCTTGACGATTCCCCCCCTTCATTTTCAGATTTGGATGACATTTTAGATATCTATATATATATACATACATACATACATACATACACACACATATACTGTATATATATATATCTCTCGCAAGAGCGGTATATAGTGGGGCAAATGTCCTGTGTGCTGAATAATGGGGGCCAACCAATACCCTAAAACAGGGGTGGGCAACTCCGGCCCTCCAGCTGTAGTGGAACCACAAGTCCCATGAGGCATAGCAAGACTGACAGTTATAGGCATGACTCCCAGAGGCAATGGCATGCTGGGAGTTGTAGTTAAAGCACAGCTGGAGGGCAAGGGACTTGCCCACCTCTGCCCTAAAATATAGAAATCAAACTATTAAAGTCTTATAAGTTTTACCCTAATTGCCAAAAGTTATTTTTAATCTTTTTACATCTAAAGCTTCTAATAGAATAATACCTATTGATCCTTGCAATGGGGGCCCTTGTCTAGGCACTTCATGTTACAGGGTGTCCCTGCCTTCCAACTGCACACCTGCGTGGTCACCCTGTCACACGGCTTCCAAGTTCCAAAATTATGTCGAACGTTAGGGGATGGACCCAGCGGTTATCAGTTCATTGGAAACAAAAAAGACTTAAAAAGTCCAATTTTCTCACGTTTGGCAGCTCTCCCTTTACAAAAAAGGGGGGGGGGGGGGGTGCTGCCAGTGTAGGGGTTCACCCTGCTTCAGAAATCCACAAGTAGAGAAGAGGGCACCAAACCAATGTCTCAGGTGTCCAAAAATGTATTTTAGTAACCCATTTATATCACAGGCCACAGAAAGCAGCTAACACGTTTCGGGTGCCAAACGACCCCTTCATCAGGGCTTTGGCAACAGTCTCAAAGAACTTGGGTTCCAAGCCTGGGTGGTTAAAAGGAAAGCTTGGAGTCAGCCGAGTTAGGCAGCTGTGCAGCATTTCACACGGCGACCATCTTAACAAACACCTTCAGGCCATGAAAAGTGGCAAACGGCAGCTGGGCCTATAAGCAATCGATAATACGAAATCACCTGCACTCCATACAGCGTGTAGACCTGGAGTAAGAGGTTGGTGCTTGAAGTGACAACACTGGTGGCGCCGTGTCAGATACAGTCGATAATAGAAGTCACCAGCACTCGATGATAAGTGCAAGAAGTAAAGCACTTTTTATTCAATCGTCACATGCGGCAAACACACGTTTGACGCATGTGACGATTGAATAAAAAGTGCTTTACTTCTTGCACTTATCATCGAGTGCTGGTGACTTCTATTATGGGCCTCTAAGCAGACTCCTTGGCTGCTATAGTCACTATTTAGCCAACAATTTTCTGCCCGGCTCCTTCGATTGGCTGATCAAAGGATGTCAGGTGGGAGGGTGCTGACTGGGCCACCCACTGAATGAATTTCTTGATGAACCAGACAAAATTTGCCCAGTGTATGGCCACCGAGAGCTGATTACTGAGTGCACTAGGTCTCACTCTGGTCTGCGCAATCATACAAGACCCCCTGTCCCGGGAAAGTTGAGGTAGGACTATGAAAATTGAGGTTGTCAGTCTTAAGTCTATTTCTGTGACTTCGGCTGGGCCCTGTAAAGCCCTCCGTGGCACATGCAAGCTCAGCCTCTCCTACCCATGCTGCGCTGTCTTGTCGAGTTCCCATGAACTGGTCAGGCGTGTATATTCTGCCAAAACAAAAAGGTTGAAAGTTGAAACGATATTAACAGGCGATTGTGCAATAAAAAAAAAAGTACGTCTCTACACATGCACTGAGAGCTCATAAATATGTTAGGTCAACACGATGGAAGCTTTTATTCCCAGCCGGTGACTCTTTACAACCTCGTGAGCACAACACGGCTCCTTCCCGCACCGTCCGGACTGCACTTAGCGTGTCTGCGCCGCTCAGCCAAAACCAAACAAAGCCGGGCAGACATCAAAGCAAGCCAATATATTTACACTGGCGTCTGTGTGGGCCCGCGCAGGTAACAGCGGGCACCTCAGGTACGGCGACGCAGAAGCTTCCGAGAGGGTTCGACAGGAACAATGCTGACGGCGACAAAACACTGGCAGAGCGACAGATACGAATCGCAGGGAGGGAAAGGAGGGATGGGAGGAACGATGCGGAGTTATACTAGATTTTATTTCATTGAATGTTCTTCATAAGGAAATAAAAGGTCATCAGACCCAAAGCAGAGAGGAAGAAAGAGACTGCACAAGTCAGCAACAGTGAGCTGCCTTAGATGACATGCATCCTGTCCATTCTGAGTTAATTGCTCAAGGCAAATCAGTGAAATGTTATACAATTATGTGAAGAAAAGTTAGTTTATAATTTTATTCTACATAACTTGCCACAAGTGTGTATTGTGCCGGTCTCAGCATCAAGTTCCTTGGTCTGTACACTTACTGTGTCTATTATGAGATACTCCCGCCATCCCTGTGCTGAGTTCTCAGGTCTGTAAACCCGCTGTGCCCATTATGAGGGGCTCCCACCAGCCCTGTGCTGAGTTCTCAGGTCTGTACACCCGCTGTGCCCATTGTGAGGGATTCCCATCATCCCTGCACCGAGTTCCCAGGTCTGTACATTTCCTGTGCCCATTATCAGGGGCTCCCACCATCCCTGTGCTGAGTTCTCAGGTCTGTACACCCGCTGTGCCCATTATGAGGGGCTCCCACCAGCCCTGTGCTGAGTTCTCTGGTCTGTACACCCGCTGTGCCCATTATGAGGGGCTCCCACCAGCCCTGTGCTGAGTTCTCTGGTCTGTACACCCGCTGTGCCCATTATGAGGGGCTCCCACCATCCCTGTGCTGAGTTCCCGGGTCTGTACACCTGCTGTGCCCATTATGAGGGCCTCCCACTATCCCTGCTAGATTTAATATTTATTTTATATTGTAGAGAATGTAACAGAAGAAGGGGGAACACACAGTGGTGGTTGAGAGCCCCAAAACAGTAACGGAGTCAGTAACTATAGTAGAGTTGCCATGTCCGCACATAAGAAGCCAGGAGGTCAATCAGCCCACCAGACTCCACTTCTACTCAAAATATAATTTTTGGGTGCACTATCCCTTCAAAAATAAAATAAAGGTGTTTTGTATTTATAAAGTCTTTTCTATCTTTGGCAAAACAAGAAATGTGTCATTATCAGGGCCTGCTCCATCTCCCCCCATCTCTCCAATGCCGCCATTCTCTTGTTTTTAATCTCTGCAGCCACTCGGCGTCTCCCGGTATCAATTACTGTTTGTTCTTGCAGAAAGTGAGTGCCGCTAAGGTGAGAAACCCAAATAAGAGATAACTGTGCCGCATTCCATGACATGCTCCGGCGAAATGACGGCAAGAGGCCCAAATAATAACATCTGATGGCGCAACAGAATGGAAACACAGAACAAAAACTCAGCGAGCGCTATCGACGGCGCATCACCGACACACGCCGCTGGCTGACTAGAGCAGGCGGGTTAACCTGAGGCCTCCTGGATGCAGGAGAACTAGCAGTCCCAGGATGCCTCACCGGGGATGCTTAAACTAGACTGAAATTTGGCTATTTCCTATATGAAAACAGTAAACGTGTGCGTGTTTGTTGAACATGATGAATACGAAAGTGCGCGTGCGAATGTCATTACAAAGAGCATTTTCAACCTTTTTTTTAAATCTACAGTGTCCATAAAAATCATACCTGGCGATCCTGCCATGAGAGTCCCTTTTCAGGCACTTCCTGTTAGAGGGTGACAACATTCTGTCCGTTTCCTGACTTTTCTCCTATGTTGTCACCCTTCCACTCCATTTCAGCACACATCACGCAGGCATCAGCCACTGTTGTCACCATCAGGAAACCCGCCCTTAGAAATGCCGCGCAGCCATCGCTGGAGTGCCTGTAGACAGGAAGTGTCTGCAGGCGATCAGCAGAAGTAACAAGGGATGAACAGAAGAAGCAAAAACATGAATTTATATGAAAAATGGCAATGGTTTACGATACGCGATAGAGCACAGAGCTGTTGTACTTACCTCATCCCGGCTCCGCACTTCCCTTCTGGCATCCTCGCATCTAATGCAAGTCAATGGACCTGCATAAGATGTGACGGCAGCAGCGGTACGTAGAAAAGGCTGTGGAGACCGGTCTAGCAGCCGATGATCAAGTAAAAACAGCTTTAATAGTGTCCCCTAGACAAAACGTGTGCTTAACCCTTGCCGTGCAAATGTAGCTCCACCGCAAGGGTTAGGCCTCATTCACACGGGAAAATGCCGGCATGTACAGCTCCGTGTTGCGTGCACGGCCGCATCGGGCAGCTCCCAGGAAGGACGGGTGCTGCGTGTGATTAGTACGCAGCCCCTGTCCTTCTCTATGGGAGTAGGCGGCCGTACGCCACTGCAATGGTAAGTTTTTTTGCCCGCAGTTCTTCTTTAAAAAATGTCAGACTAATTAAAAGGAACGTGAGCGCCTCAGACAGGTCGTGGCCCCCGGGTTGTTTGGATGTTTATTCTCTGTGTATACACTTAGGTAATGTTTTTTCTTGAAATTCTTTCTGTTATGTTTGCAGTTTCGTCGCAGTTCCACGTTTCCGCAAGCTAAGGTAAACTATGAGATGAGAGCCAAATGAATCACGTCTAATAGAAGTAAAAAGGAAACTTTTACGAGAGTAAACCTCGTAAACCTCTTCGTGTCCCGCCGCGTCTGCCAGCATAGGTTGCAGAGTCCCCGTCGCTGTTCCAGGCACAGGTTCACACAGGCCACGGATGGAGAAGTGCACTGGGCTCCGGCTTACTTACACCTGGCTCTCATATGCTCCCCTGGTGGGCCCGGCAATAAAAGCCAATGGCCCGGCGCAGTCTGAACACTGCATGTGAGGCTGAGGCGAAGAAAGGAGAACACACGGATCTGTACTGAGATGTTTGGCGCTGCACACGCTACAGGACGTGGACGTGGCTCAGCAGCAGTATATAAAAAAAGGGTCCCTGGATGACCCATTCTAATGATTAAGCTCATGTAAACCGCAGAAACAAAAATGCAATGTAGTACAACTTACCAGTTCTTAGAATTGGTGGCTGCATTAGTTTCCTTTTTTAACTTTTTTTTTCCCCTTTAAGGTCGCCTGCTGATCCTGCCAGTAACACACTTCCTGTCCTGTACTGCATCTATGGAGGAGGAGCGTTGTCCCCCTAGGCTGCTCTCCTGATTTGGACTTCAGACACCTACCCCCGTTATCTATTGGTACAGCAGGTGACAACGATCACTGACCATACTGTATCTATGGAGGAACAATGTTGTCACCCTAGGCTGCCCTCCTAATTAGGACTACAAACACCTCCGCCCTGTCCTCCACTGGCACAGCATGTGACAATAATCACTCACCATGTTGTATATATTTGAGGAGCAGCGTTGTCACCCTAGATTGCTCTCCTGATTTGGATTTCAAACACCTACCTCTCTGATCTCCATTGGTACAGGTGGTGACAACGATCACTGACCATACTGTATCTACGTAGGAGGAGTATTCTCACCTTAGACTGCTCTACTGATTTGGGCTTCAAAGACCTGACCTTGGTGACCATTGTCACCGAGGCAAAAAGCCAACATTTTACAGTTGTCACTAGAACAAGGAGGTGAGGACAAATCTTCTAATAGGGACACCTATTCCATTACAATTGTCTGAGTGTTGTAGAGATTTCCTCTTGCTTCCTTTTGAGCCACCAGGACAGGAAGTGAAGGGAAATCTCACCCAACAGCAAACAAAAAAGAGGCTTTAACCCTTCACTACTCTAAAACAAAACAGGTTTGGCCATGCATACACTTTGCCATGACTCCAGTTTTGTTCCATACCTACCCGTTTATCGGAAGCTACAATTGTTTATGTCTTAGCAGGGGCGTCCCGAGGCCGGGTGTCACTCTGCCGTGTCATCGCGCGCGTGCGGCCATCTGATTGACGCCTGCTGGCGGCTATCTTGGTGATGGATGCTTGCAGAGAGAGGAGGGGACGTTCACCCGGCGGGATGAGGTATGCCGCCGGGTCCCCTCCTCTCTCCTGACACGGTTGGGCTCTTGGTCCATGACCGAGTGCCTGACTTTTTAGAGGGGATGACACCAAAGTGCCTGTCAGTCATTTTGGTGTCACCCCTGCAATGGTACAAAACAAAAAGAATCCCCAGCACACCTGCTAGCTGGCCTGCAACAAAACAAAATACCCTGTCTAACCGTATACGTTAAGGCCTTGTTCACACCAAATGCTATGCAGATCCGGTCAGGTTTCTGCACACGCACGCTAGTCTTTTTGATGCGTTTTTGGCTAAAAATAAATACATTTTTAGTTTAACATGGGCTTCCAGTGCGTTCCAGGCATTAGCATGCGTTTTTGATGCGTTTGCGGATCCAGAGCAGTTTTTTTTTTACCTTCTCTGGATCTGCACGCTGCGAAGTGAACTGGAGCTAAAAATACCATAGGAATACATTGGACGCAGTTTTGATCCGGTCTGCACCTGCTCTGCTCTGGATCTGCTCCGCGCTTGGTGTGAACTAGCCCTAAAAGCAGAGGTTTTAGTTGCACAAACCTTTGGCCAAAAATATGTAGAAGCCACACTGCCACCGTCAAGGCACCTCTGTAAAGTGTGGTCCTAACTCTATTTATATGAGTCTCCTAGTGGGAGCATATTGATGCAGTTGATAAATTGAATGCAGGTGTGCCAGGAGGTAAGCCTACTCCTCCTCACAAGGTGCAGGGACGCACTGGAGGCCCAGCAACCACAGATGCATGCTGGGATCCCCAATGCGTCACTACATCCAAGATAGTCAAACTAGAAAAAGGTGGTAACCGCAAACATTTATAACCAGCCGTTATAAATGTATGCGGTTACCATCTTTTTCTACCCCTGCAATGGTGTCACCCAGGTGCGGGCCGCACCCCCCCTTGTGACGCCACTGAGTCTTAGATAAATGACCTGTAAAGGAAAACATAGTGAGGATTGATGGATCCTGAGATAGAATGACAAACAGCCCTTACCCTCTCGACTTGCCCTTCCTTGTGCTTCATTTTGAAGACCTTCAGCTTGGGAAGTAAGGTCTCAGCATAATTTTTGTCTTCCGCCCCCTCCAGAAGCACCCCGTGGAAAGCTAGCCTACACGTGTTGGAATGAATGTCAGTGTCCAGCTTCGAGCCAATGACAAGGCACAACTTGGGACACGTGACTGGCTTCTCAAACTCCAAGAGGGCCCACTGCTGCTTGGGATGGAGATCAGACCCATGTTGGTCATCCGCCTTGTCCTGCTCTGAAGCTGTGGAATCCTTGGTGAGGTAGCTCTCCTGGTACGAGTACTCTTTCCCAAAGTCAAAACCGTCCGTGGGTTCTTCTTGGTTGAGGTGAGGAGGAAGACTGAAAAACATCACCTTCCCCATGACGGTTTCATGGCCGACCGTGATGTGGAACTTGGCTTTGGTGCTGAGCGATCCCTTGAAGTACGATATCTTATTCACGGATATGATGGCGGCGTGGATGGTGTGCAAGGACTCCGGGGTGCAGACAAGTCCTCTTTCCAGCAGCTTGGGATCGAACTGAGTGACGCAGATGCCCAGCCGGTCCCCTTGCATGGCGCTGTTTACCGGGCGGTGAAACATCTGCATGCTCTTCACTTTTTTGGTCACCTGTAAGAAGAAAACAGAATCTGAATAAGAAGTTCTACGATGAAAAATCAAAGGCAAGACTGCTTTGTTTTGGGTGGAGCGGGGGGAATTTGACACCAAGCTGGCCCCCTTGGAGAGATGACCTCCGAGAACTGGAGTGGCCATCAGAACCTGGCTACTTTGTGGCTGAGAACATTACCCTAACGGCCTAACCCATTAAAGTCTTCATTTTTTCCAAGAGAACCAGTCAGAATTTTCTGAAGATACATCCACCAAGGCGGTCAACCTTCTCCATGCTTTACTACTTAGCTAGTCACCTACCCAGTAGTTAGTAGAAGTAGTGTCGGAGGCCCGATGCAGACCTCAACGATCCGGGACGCCCGTCCCGGGATCGCACGGTACTGCACAATTGGAGACAGCGATTTCCGCGCAGCCCCATTGATTTACAGCCCTCATTCACTCGAGAAACGGGGCGGCCCGTATAGATCCGTGTATGGCCATATCAGGCTGCTCCCGGGAAGGACAGGTGCTGTGTATGATTACACTCCTTCTCTATGGGAGTATGCGGGCGTACGCCGCCCTATCCTCACCTGAACTGCCCGTCCGTATGCGTGCGGGTGTCCGTACTCGTACACTGACAGGATGGATCCCGTCTTCAACTGAGCAGGCACACCCACACCTGTACGGACGGGCAGTTCGGGTGAGGATAGGGCGGCGTATGGCCACATACTCACATAGAGAAGGACAGGCTGCTGCGTGTAACCACACGCAGCACTTGTCCTTCCCTGGAGCTGCCCGATACGGCCCTGCACACAGCATGGATTTGTACGGGCCGACCGTTTCTCGTGTGAATGAGGGCCAATGGGGTATCTGCACGGCAATTGCAGAAAAAAAGGTCCATGTACCTGATATGCACATCATTGTGAGGAAGGGTAAAAAATGGACTGCTCAAGAAGCCAACAATGGCAACCCCATACCTCTTCTCTGACAGGTTCCCTTTTAGATTTGGAGTGGTGAGCTGTTAGAACCTCTGCCGGATTTTAATGCTCTATTTGTTCCTTTTGGGGGAGATTTACCCTCGCTTCCTGTCTCAAGAGAAATCCAGGGTGTGACCGGGACAGGAAGTGTGGGGAAATCTCTTCAGCAGAGACAGACACTAATAATAAAAACAACTGAATATTAGGGCTGCAACAACTAATTGATTATAATCGATAATGAGAATAGTTGGCAACCCTGTCCTTCTCTATGGGACTACGTGGCCGTACGCCCCCCTACGCTCACCTCAAATGCAGGTCCGTAGGGGTGCGTGTTTCCTGGCTCGGACGCAGACAGGATCCATCCTGTTAGCGTACGAGTACGCTCACCCACACCCCTACGGACGTGCAAGGCGGGTAAGCGTAGGGGGGTGTACGACCACGTAGTCCTATAGAGAAGGACGGGGGCTGCGTACTAATCACACGCAACACCTGTCCTTCCCGGGAGCTGCCCGATACGGCCCTGCACGCAGCACGGAGCTGTACGTTGCGGGCCGATTACAGTGTGAATGAGGCCTAAAATCAACACAGCACACCGGCACGCCTATGATTGTACAGTGCACCATGCGCTAAACAAAAGGGACCTCGCACATTTATGCGCAATGCTATGGTGTCAACAGACCCTTATTGTCATTCAGTTCAGGTTTACATCGAATGTTTGCTATTTAATTTGTTTTTCAGATACTTAGCTGCCACAAGCGGAGCAGTGACCACTTGATATTCCCCATCGCGACGCACGTATGCGGCGGTTATAGCCCTCCATATTGTAAGCGTAAAGGTCTGCAGTATTTCTGACATCATAATGGGGTCGTGTCCCGCGGCCATTTCAGATATAAATACAGCTAAGTGCCATTTGTCTCCCAGCAAAT
>NW_017306403.1:1613298-1626762 GCF_000935625.1 Nanorana parkeri | reverse complement strand
AGATCACGATGGAGCGTCGCGATCCACGCTCGGCCAGACTGCGCTAGTCTGAGACGTGATTAGAGCAATTTATTTTTCGCTGTTTGTTATATAAGAGACACTCTCAAGTCGTCTGCCGGGAATTGCAAAGTATCCACTACAGACATACAAGCTGTTTAAGTGGTCCGAGTGAACCGCCGCAAATATTTACTCCGGCGAGCAGATGGCGAGGTCGATTTCAGGCAGAAGGAGGACGATGTGCACCGCGCAGCAATCCGTAATAGCTAATCGGATTCCGCCTTTCATCAATCTGGGACCATCATAGGTCACCATTTATTGGCTGCTGTGGACAGGTTTAAGCCTTGCTTCACACCTGTGCGTCGGGGGGACGCAAGTGAAAACGCGCATCTTCTTTGCAGTGACATTTATTCTTAAGGCACCAGCCAAATCATGTGCGTTGTAGCACGCCAAATGTGCTTCTGCGCACAAAAATGCATGCACTTCCTTAGCTGCGCGTTGGGCAGCCCATTGGCATAAGTAAGCTGCCCAAAAGAGCTGCACATTACCATGTGAAAAAGCCTGCATACCCAAACGCATGCAGTCGCACCCGCACAGGAGTGAACCAGAGCTTAATCTGATTGGCTGGATTGATGCATATAGTTGGTTCTCAGCTTATCCTTATTCAACTCCAGGCATGTACAAAATGAACTCTTGCAGTGTCCCCGCCCCCTCCAGTAAAAAAGGCCGGTCACTGCAGCGCTCTCTCTCCTTGTGCAGGGTGACTGGTCTTGTCTCCGCCCCCTCCTGTAATAAAGACCGTTCACTGCTGCTCTCTCTCCTTGTGCAGGGTGACTGGTCTTGTCTCCGCCCCTTCCTGTAATAAAGACCGGACACTGCTGCTCTCTCCTTGTGCAGGGTGGCTGGTCTTGTCTCCGCCCCTTCCTGTAATAAAGACCCATCACTGCTGCTCTCTCTCCTTGTGCAGGTTGACTGGTCTTACCTCCTCCCCTTCCTGTAGTGGGCGGGGCCTGCTGGTTTCCTCCCACAGCTCTTCTCTCTGCACAGACTACGTACAGCACAGTGATGATGTCATTGCTACGATTACAAGGTAATGACTAGGTTCACACAAAGAGGATTTATATCCTTTGTGGCTACTGAGGAATATATTTCAATGAAAGTTGTCACGTCCGGAGTTCACCTTTAAGAACTTTTTTTATTCTCTCGAAGAACAAAACCAAAAAAAAGCCAAACCCTCCGCGTGCCAAGCAGAGCTGTGTGTGCGGTGTTACGCTGGCATTCATCAGGAAACCATTGTGCCGACAATCACCGCGGGTCTCCATCCAAACCGCAATTAATAAGGGTAATTGCAATCTGCCTGCGAGCCCCTTTGGTGTTAATGTAACGCGCTAATGCAGCCGGCTGAACGCGGGAGAAAATGGGATCCCTAGGAATGGCCTGACAAGGGGAAACGGCATTAATTCAGCGGATCACCTTTCAAGGTCAGGGAGAGAAAACGAGAGAGTCAGCGAAAAGAAAGAGAGGAAGCTGAATACAAGCTGGAACATTCCTTAGGAAATTCCAGAGGGGGAGAGAACAGTGGGACACAAAACGGGGCGCAATATTAGCCGGATATAAAAGACACAATTTTATGCAGCTCTGTAATCATTAATCATTAATCACATGAATTTTGCAAGTACCAGAGTGTGACCCGGTATCAGTCTCTACATGGCAGAGCTCAGAGAAGAAGCAGCACAGGGAGCCAGGCAGGTGTCTTGTCTCCTTGCACAAGGAGCGTGCTGATGGGAGGAGAGAGCAGAGGGACAGATAAATGAGCTCATCGGTGTGCTGCTTCTCCTTTCCAGCAAAACAAATATGGTAGCCGCACAAATCAATTTGTAACTAGCTTTCCACAGAGACACAGTGCAGAACCATGGGTGGTAATTCAGTAATAGGGACTAGGGATGTGGGTGGGCTAGGTGCGAACAGAACCCCCCAAAACTGCTAGTAGCACATCCCCCCTCCCAGCGTAATCAGCTGCAGCCAGGAAATTCCCCACTGCACGTAAGAAAGGGGCAGGAGCCCACTAGGGATGTGTGTGGGCTCAGTGCGAACAGAGCCCCTGCAAAACAGTTATTGGCACATCCCCTTTCCTGGTCCAACTAGCTGCGGCCGGGGCATTCTCCACTTCATGAAACAAAGGGGCGGGGCGGGAAATGTCCTGGCCACAGCCCACTAGGAATGTGCATGAGCTTGGTGCAAACACTGCCCCCGCAAAACTGTTAGTGGCACATCCCCCCTCCTGGCACAATCAGCTGTGGCCCGGGGTATTCCCTGCTGCAAGAAACAAAGGGGCGGAAAACGCCCTTGCCACAGCCCACTAGGGATAAATGTGGGCTTGGTGCAAACGGAGCCCCCCACAAAACTTTTATTGGCACACCCCTCCTGGCCAGCCTCCAGCTGCGGCTGGGGCATTACTCGCTGCGCGCAATAAAGGGGCGGGGGATGCCCTGGCCACAGCTAGTTGGGCAAGCGAGGGGATGTGTCACTGATAGATTTGCATGCATGGCAAATGGGGGCAAGATGAGCTAAGGGGAGATCACAAGCAACTAGTCCATCTTTTTTTGGGGGGAGGGGGGGGGCGGCTCAGCTTTAAAATGCCTCTTTTCCAGGCAGCCGTTAATGACCCCCAAAGCACCAACAAGAGAGCCAGGCCATTAGCTGATTGATAAGGAGATGCAGCAATGGCAGCCTGTATGCATCTCTCATAATGGCGTCCCTTTGAAAGGAAGCGCCTGATTGGTTGCTGTAAGCACCACAGACGGCTCTTCCTTCACCCGCTATGAGAAATAGTCTCTTAGAGCACTAAATAAGAATTCTTCCTTTAATACATCGATATGGCCGGGGACGGCGGAGGAGGAGAGCGCCCCGGCACAAATTACGGTTCAGTTTTATCATCCAGAAACCCTCTTAGCAGCCGGCGGTTTTCTCAGAGCCTGGACCCCGCCGCAGTGCGCCGTGATGGATCTGCCCCTCGGGTATGGAAAGCAGGTCTAAAAATATATTCATGTTTGCCTTGTGTCACGTACAGGAGTGCGAGCGGGCGACCTATCTCAAATGGGAATCAGCCTGTGAGTCTACGCAGGCTGGGAGAGGTAATTCTTCCAATCGGCCAAATGAAATGGAGACATGTTAGATCAGCGATGCATGAATATTTACCCAGGCCCGGCTTAATGCACTCCAACCTGGGTTCAATTTTGCAAATTAAAATGAGCAGCGTGTGGATGGGGAGATTAAAGTGCAGCGTCCTACAGGCTGCCGGCTCGCTGGATGAGGTATTAAGTGATCTCGGGCTCCCGTTTGACGGGTTATTTTTGTTTGGCTATGGGGAGGAGGTCAAAAGGGGCTCTAACAAAAAAAAACAAAAATGAGGGGGTCAGGAGAAGGTCGTGTCATAAACCCCCTGAGTATTAATATGTGCTGCTCCTGGCTTGTTGTAAATGTGACCTTAAAGGAATACTCCACCTGTGACCCCGTTTTCTATAAATCCACCTACATCATATTCCAAAATCGAAAACAAATATCTAAAAAATCTGCAAAGCCCCAGCTACAGTCATCGGTGTTTAAGTTCGATGTTAAAGCCGAACTCCAGACAAACACCCTAACGTGCCGATGAAACATATAAGAGAGCATTCTGTTCTGAGATTTACACAGCTCTGCCACACAGCACGGTCCTGTCTAACAGGGGAGGTACATGAGCTTTCTCTGCTGCCGTTTCACCCTCACTTACAGGTCCCCTCCGCACCTAAACCCTGTGGCTGGACAGTAATAGGAGAAGCGGCAGACTGATGAGCTCATCTCTCTAGTCATTCTGCTCTCTCTCTGCTACCAAGATGGTCGCCTCCATACAGAGACACAATGGACAACAAATGATTAAGTTAGAGATGGGGAAAGAATAGCTGCAGGGAGACCACAGGCAATTCTGGTGACTAGTCCTTTGCACTGTCTGGGCAAGAAAGCGGTTGCCCCACGTTTAGTATCCAGTTCCTTTAGTATGGGGGTTGCCCCTCTTTTAGTATTCTGTTCCTTTAGTATGGGGTTGCCCCTCTTTTAGTATTCTGTTCCTTTGGTATGGGGGTTACCCCACTTTTAGTATTTAGTCCCTTTGGTATGGAGTTGCCCCTCTTTTAGTCTTCAGCTCCTTTAGTTTGGGGTTGCCCTTATTTTAGAATTCAGTTCCTTTAGTATGGGGGTTGCCCCTCTTTTAGTATTCTGTTCTTTTAGTATGGGGTTGCCCCTCTTTTAGTATCCAGTTCCTCTGGTATGGGGTTGCCCCCTTTTAGTATTCATTATCTTTAATATAGAGTTGGCCCACCTTCACAGCAACAGCATAGGCTCTTCTAGGAAGGCTTTCAACAAGATTCTGGAGGGTATCTGTAGCAATGTTTGCCGGTTGAGCTCAATAGGCATTTGTGAAGTCAGGTATTGATGTTGGAAGGGAAGACCTTGCTTGCAATTGCCATTCCAATCCATCCAAAAGCCGTTCAGTAGGGTTGAGGTCAGGGCACTGTGCAGAACACTTGAGTTCCTCCACACCAAACTCATCAAAACCATGTCTTTATGGAGCTGGAATTGTGCACAGGGTGCGGTCACGATGGAACAGTAGTCGACCTTCACCAAACTGTTACCACAAGTTTGGAAGCACACAGCTGTCCAAATTGTCTTTGTATGCCTTAGCATTAACAGTACTCTTCACTGGAAACACCAAAACTTAATCCTTTGATGGTGTGGCCATAAACTGTAGGCGTGATGGTCAGGTATCTTCATACTTTTAATCAATCAAAATAAAAAGCGCTAAAGGTATTAAATAATTGTGTATAAAAAGTGGAAGATAGGTTTTCAGGCGGGTCGGCCTGGAGCCTATTAATGTATATGAAATAAGATTAATAAACCAATACAAAATTGCTGTAATAAAGATAAAAATAAAACATAAAAACCAATCAAATTGTCCAATAAAGTCATATAAAAATCCTGTGAAACATCAAAAAGTGTTCTTTATGGAAAAAAATCGGTGAACGGTGAACCCCGTGTATAAACAAAATGTATCAGTGTATTTAAGGTGGTCCGAACTGCCCCTCTCGGGCGGGTACTCACCAAATAGAAGCTGATCAAAAGAGCTCTTAGTGAGTAATAGCGTAGTTGGACTTGAGCGCAAACGTGTTGTCCACGAGTCCCGGCAGACGAACACTTGGCTTTCTCCCCTATGGCGCTGGATATGTCTCAGGGATGAGGAGATCGATCCTTTTAGACGCGGTGTTGGTGAAGTGCTTTGTCGTGGTCCCACAGGGTTATTACGTTATTACCATATTACGTTTTACATATTACGCTATGAAGGTTCTCTTCTTTGTTCGTCTCTAAAACCCTGTGGGAGTTTTTTTTCCATAAGGAACACTTTTTGATGTTTCACAGGATTTTTATATGACTTTATTGGACAATTTGATTGGTTTTTATGTTTTATTTTTATCTTTATCACAGCAATTTTGTATTGGTTTATTAATCACATTTCATATACATTAATAGGCTCCAGGCCGACCCGCCTGAAAACCTATCTTCCACTTTTTATACACAATTATTTAATACCTTTAGCGCTTTTTATTTTGATTGATTACCGTAGGGATTTCTCTAATCCCCTTTTTAGAGCTGCTTTGGGTTTATTAGATTTGTTCACTATTTTTAATTAATCACTTATTTATTCCTTCTATACTACCATTTTTTATTATTTAAGTATTCACTTAATTTTCTTACTACCTCTCTCCAGAAGCGCAGATTATCTATTTACATTTATCTTCATACTTTTGACTATATGTCCTTTTTAAAGTGGAAGTAAACCCTCCATGGAAACGTACCTTTATATCAAAGTGCAGCACGCACACACATGTCCATCCATTGCAGCAAAGTCCCCCAAAGCATTCCCCTTTTTGAATTACCGCCAAGTTTTTAGGTGATGTATAACTGTGCATGCCCAGCGTGTCCTGAATTCTCGGCATCCTTGCCGTGTCAGGATGTAAATCAACCTCTAGCTCCAGCATAGGCCCTCGTGATTCCTCTCCTTCCAGCAAACCTCATGTTCTTCTGGCCATGTGCTGAAGTGGTTGCTGGTGCCAGTAGTGGGTGGAAGGAGGGATGGAGGAAGTAGGTGGCGAGTCACAGCCAAGATGGTGCTGGCCTCACCTGGTTTGAAGGTAGTGGGGCCAACAGTATTGTACAGTAAGCACCGATACACATTGCAGTATTCCCCATTTGTAAAACATCTGGAGAACTTTAGAATGGGGTTTTTATGTTTGGCAGTGGATTGCAGAGCTCAAGTCCGCTCTAAGGGCCCATTCACACCACATCCGGATCATCTCCACACCAGACCAGATTGTTTCTGGACCCAAAATGCATCATAATGTATCCCTATGCTATTTCTGGCCTATGTTCACACCAGTGCAGTCCGTTCCAGACCTGACCAGAAAAATACAGCATGTCTCATTTTGTCTGGTCTGAAATGCCCTGGAACTACGGGCAGGTTCACACCATTTTGCAGACCAAATCTGGACCAGTAGTGGTCCGGAAAATGGTGTGAACCTACTATGGGCTATTTTTACCTTTTATATGCCTAAGGGCCCATTCACACCACATCATCTCCAGACCAGACTGTTTCCGGAGCCAAAATGCATCCTTATGCTATTTCTGGCCTCTGTTCACACCAGCGCAGTCCGTTCCAGACCAGAAAAATACTGCATATCTCATTTTGCCTGGTCTGGAATGCACTGGAACTGGAGGCCGGTTCACACCATTTTCCGGACCAATCTGATCCAGAAAATGGTGTGAACCTGCCCTAAATGTCAGTAATACTAGGCCTCATATTTAGTCAGAAGCGCGATCCTGGCCTGCAGCTTCAAACCTACATCTCTTCCCACTGTCAACTGCTCTCCTGGTCAGATGGCCCATCAGGGGCTGAAATTGAATAGAATTAACCTAAATCTGCAATGAAAAGCATAGCCAGATGCTAAAGCCCGTGTTCATTCTAACGCAGCACCAGCATGTGTGAAATCATTCGGCTTCGTTTATCAATGCTTGGACACCCAATTTTGATGCCTTGGTGAAGAAAAAAAAAATGCCCCTGTGCACCAAGCCAGCCCTGATGACTCCAGGTAAGAAGCCGTAAATCGACAGCCGTCTCCGGGGGGGGTGAGCGCTCCTCTCCATCTCCTCTGCATTTTTTTATTTCAGCTTTTCCCAAAAATCCCAGATGTGCCGAGATTGATCAACAAAAAAATAAAGACGGAGAGCTCAAAATTAGAACGGAGCGCAGGCTTTTGTTCTTGAGCATTGTAGCTGAACTAATTATTACTGTATGCCGTCTAATGAAATAGGGTTGTTGCAGATTAAAAGGGAAAAGTATTAAAGGATGAGATGTGGGGGTCACGGTGAAGAGCCAGCCACGTACAGCTTCACTGCCTTCACTTGAAAGAAGCACTCCATGCAAATATATGAGGGCCACCTTTCGCTCCTTTAGATATTTCTTCAAAAGTCACATTGTCATTTGTCATTGCAGCCCATGCCATTACCTGTCATCTTTTTCTATCCCGAGTTGTCGCGCTCCGGCTGATTGCCAAATTCAGGCTTCTAGCGAGCGCGATTGCTCTGCAGCCTTCTACGTGGGAGAGGGCGGTGATACGAGTGTGGACCTCATCAAAGTAGAAATTTTCACTTTTCAAAAAAGAAAAATAGACAGGAAAGCGGGTCAATGGTAAGGAGTCTGTAGATTTGTGGGTTCTGAAGAGTGTGGTCACCCCTATTTAAGCTCTGCAAAATGGAACGCTTCCTGTAAATGGGTTTCGAATGTTCGAACTGCCGTTTGGCTGAAGTTGCCCTTTCTGGGCAAAGCTACAGATCCTCCTGTAAGAAGAACCTCCCGTCACTGATAAGTCAACCTTGCTGCGCGTTTTGGTTACCGGAAGGGGTTAATGTGAGGGTTAGTGTTGAAGAAGAATTATGGAGGCGAGAGATTTTCACTCAGCCTCATAATCTGAGCCGACCTGTGACAATGAGACTGTCACAGGTCGGCTCAGTAGATCGGGAAGTGAGCGAACACATACCGTCGCTCGCTCACTTCTCGATCTGTCCCTGCAGAGAGCTGTGACTGTCACTCACGGCTCCCTGCTGGGATTCCCCTCCTCCCTTGTCCTATCCTCCAGCGCTGACTGGCGGAACGGACGGGGGAGGGGGCGGGCACAGCTGGCTCTGCCTCTAGATAGGCAGAGCCAGCTGTCACTCTCGCAGCTGGGTGGATCTCGACATCGATGTTGGGATCCGTTCCGGCTGCGGCGTCTCAGTGTACCGCGAGCTGTAGCTCGAGGTATACTGAGCTTTGGGTCACGGGAGGATGCTAGTTTGTGTCCTCCCGTGACCCTTAGGAGAATTATGGGGAAAAGCCCTGACCCCATAGTTCTCCTTCAAGGTTACAGAGAGGGTTAGAATTAGGGTTACAGGGACTGTAAAGATGGCCATACACCACTCAAAGGTAGAACTTGGTGGACCTGCGCCTTTATTCAACCTCAAATACTATGTAACTATGTAAATATCAGCCAAATCCTGCTGACTTGGCCAAAATTTGAGCAGTGGGCGGCCCCTCTATTCGTCACAAGTCAATTTTTTCAGGAGCCGGGATGAAAATATCATCCAAAATGTGACTACAGCCAATAAGCAAGCTACAGTCACCATTCAGGTATTCTGACAGAGTGGTAAGAATACAATAGCCGGCAGGAGAGTTTTCCTCATCCATGCTAAACATAGGCCCAAGAGAGTTTTATTGTTCAACCTGCGGGGCTAAATGAGCAAAATGTATTGAGTGTGTGGCCAGCTTAAGGGACGGTTAGTGTTGGGGTTACAGGGAGGGTTAGTGTTGGGGTTACAGGGAGGGTTAGTGTTACAGGGAGGGTTAGTGTTGGGGTTACAGGGAGGGTTAGTGTTGGGGTTACAGGGAGGGTTAGTGTTACAGGGAGGGTTAGTGTTGGGGTTACAGGGAGGGTTAATGAAAAGGTTACAGGGAGGGTTAGTGTTAGGGTTACAGGGAGGGTACGTGTTACAGGGAGGGTTAGTGTTGGGGTTACAGGGAGAGTTAGTGTTGAGGTTACAGGGAGAGTTAGTGTTGAGGTTACAGGGAGAGTTAGTGTTGAGGTTACAGGGAGAGTTAGTGTTGAGGTTACAGGGAGGGTTAGTGCTAGGGCTAAGGGGAGGGTTAGTGTTCAGGTTGAAGTTACAAGCAGGGTTAGTGTTGGGATTGCAATAATTTAGAATTAGCAGAAAAGGAAGGGTTAGTGCTAGGGTCACAGGGAGGGTCAGTGTTGGGGTCACAGGGAGGGTTAGTGTTAGGGTCACAGGGAGGGTTAGTGTTCGGTTCGCTGTCCTCGGGATGGTATCTCTGGTATTGGCAGCCTACACAGGAAGCTCTTATACTATTTTATAGATGAATACTTCTGTTTCTGATCCCGCGATTGCCTCCTCTGTCCCCGCAGACCCGTCCCTGGCATTGGTGGAGGTCCACGTGGAACAGAAATCGGTGACGGCGGTGGAGGGACACGGCATAACTCTCCCCATCTGGTACTCCAGCAGCTCGGATGAAAAGTTGTTAGGGTCACAGGGAGGGTCAGTGTTGGGGTCACAGGGAGGGTTAGTGTTAGGGTTACAGGGAGGGTCAGTGTTGGGGTCACAGGGAGGGTTAGTGTGGGGGAGCACAGGTTGGGGCATCGCTCTCTGCCCTGAGAACTAGCTGTGCCGATCTCTCTGAAATGCTAATTTATGACTTGCAATGGATGTGAAAATTCAGCTTCACAAATGTTGCTAGAATCCCAGAAAGATGAACATTGGTGGCAAATAAAAAAATATATATATATACCTTCACAATAAAGGTAAACCTCGCACCGATATTATATCCATCATACCTCGCACCGATATTATACCCATCATACCTCGCACTGATATTATACCCATCATACCTCGCACCGATATTATATCCATCATACCTCGCACCGATATTATACCCATCATACCTCGCACTGATATTATACCCATCATACCTCGCACCGATATTATATCCATCATACCTCGCACCGATATTATACCCATCATACCTCGCACTGATATTATACCCATCATACCTCGCACCGATATTATATCCATCATACCTCGCACCGATATTATACCCATCATACCTCGCACTGATATTATACCCATCATACCTCGCACCGATATTATATCCATCATACCTCGCACCGATATTATACCCATCATACCTCGCACTGATATTATACCCATCATACCTCGCACCGATATTATATCCATCATACCTCGCACCGATATTATACCCATCATACCTCGCACTGATATTATACCCATCATACCTTGCACCGATATTATATCCATCATACCTCGCACTGATATTATATCCATCATACCTCGCACTGATATTATACCCATCATACCTCGCACTGATATTATATCCATCATACCTCGCACTGATATTATATCCATCATACCTCGCACTGATATTATACCCATCATACCTCGCACTGATATTATATCCATCATACCTCGCACTGATATTATATCCATCATACCTCGCACTGATATTATACCCATCATACCTCGCACTGATATTATATCCATCATACCTCGCACTGATATTATATCCATCATACCTCGCACTGATATTATACCCATCATACCTCGCACTGATATTATACCCATCATACCAAACCAGCTTCCAGTTTTCCAATCATATCTGCAGTCCAGCTCTTCCCTAGAAGCAGCAGGGCCCGGTACGGATAAGTAGAGAAAGATCCTGAGCAGACCCTCAGGAAAGACAGCCGGCCTGCAGTTCTACTGCTGTGAGATGGACGGCATGGCCAGAAACCCTTTAGATATGATTGCTGATTGCTCATGCCTGCATGAGATTGGAGGCTGGGAGCATGCATATCTAGAGGGAAGCCCAGGATGCTTTTATAGATAGAACCATATGATCTCCAGACACCTTTATCACACAGGAAATAAGAGCAGATGGGGCTCGGAAGGCTTCCAGTAGAGCTCTCAGGCAAACCGTCATATTTGCAAACTTGCTTGATTTGCCTGGTACACTATAAGGATCCTGTCAGGATGGAAATATAGGAGTACGTCTCTGCACTACATCCACATTTCCCTTTGTTTTGTCTCTTAAAGGAGAACTATGGGGTCAGTGTTTTTCCCCATAGTTCTCCTTAGGGTAACGGGAGGAAACAAACTAGCGTCCTCCCGTTAGCCTAAGCTCAGTATACCGCGAGTTACAGCTCGCGGTATACCGAGACGCCGCAGCAAGTCCCAACATCGATGTCGAGATCCGCCCAGCTGCGTGAGTGACAGCTGGCTCTGCCTATCTAGAGGCAGAGCCAGCTGTACCCGCCCCCTCCCCCGTCCGTTCCGCCAGTCAGCGCTGGCGGATCGGGGCAGGGAGGGGGGAATCCAGCCCCTCCCCTGTCACGGCAGAGAGCCGTGACAGGATCGAGAGGTGAGCGAACGCCGGTATGTGTTCGCTCACCTCCCGATCTACTGAGCCGACCTGTGACAGTCTCATTGTCACAGGTCGGCTAGAACTATGAGGTGAGTGAAAAGCACTCCTGCCCCCCCTCATAGTTCTCCTTTAAAAAGAAAAAAGGAGCTCTACAAAAATCTGTTCATCCTGTTAAAAATCCAGTGAATTCCTAACCTTCTTCTTGCTGTCAACACTGACTCTGCTGCACTGAAATCCAAAGCAGTGTTGTCAGCCCTGCCTGGGTTCTCCCCTGCTGGACTACAGATCTATTCGACGACATCGCCGCCTCCTCGTTCTCATAAACTGTACCTGCTCACATTTAAAGTAATACTTAGTACAGGGAAAGGGGTGCTGAGAATGTGAACGAGGAGCTATGGAGATGAGGAAAAAGGGAAGACATTCTGTAGTCCAGGAGGGGTTATAGAGATAAGGAGAAAGGGGGTGTCCTGTTGTCTAGGAAGGTGTATTGAGAAGAAAAGGGGAGATGTAATGTAGTCTAAGAGGGAGTATGGAGATGGGTAGAGGGAAAGGTTTTGTAGTCCAGCAAAGGAGTCTTTTTCTTTCTTATGAAGACATATCCCCTCCTGGACTACAGAATACCTCTCCTTCTCCTTATTTCCATAATCCCCCCAGGGCAACAGAATGCCTCCCCTCCTCATGTCCATAACCTCTCCTGGACTAAAGAATGCCGCTCCTTATCTCTATAAACCCTCCTGGACTACAGAACACCTCTCTTTCTCCTTATCGCCATAACCCTTCCTGGACTACAGAATGCCCTTTCTATAACCCCTTCTACACTATAGAATACCTCTCCTTCTCATCATCTCCATAACCCTTCCTGGGCTACTGAAGACCTCTTCTAAAACCCTTTCTGGACTACAGAATCCCTCTCCTCATTTCCATAACCCATCTTGTACTACAGAACGCCTCTCCTTCTATAACCCCTCCTGGACTACAGAACACCTTTCCTTTTTTCCTCATCCCCATAGCCTCTCCTGGACTGCAGAACACCTCGCCTACTACATCTCAGCATTCCCCTTCCACTAAGAATTACTTAGAATGTAAACAAAAATGGAGACGGTGGGGGTAGTGATGTCATTACACAGATCTGTAGCCCAGCAAGGGAGACTGTAGGCAGAGCTGACAACACTGCTTGGGATTTCAGTGCAGCAGAGGCAGCGTTGTCAGCTGACTACAGGAAGTTAGGAGCTGCTTGGATCGCTTGGTATTTGTCTATACTTGCAGCATTGTTGAAAGTGACAAAACAGGAAATGTATATGTATTGCAGAGATGTACTGAATGCGTTTTCTTTTATATTCTGCCCAGATAGCCACTTATATCCAGAAAACCTTTTAGGGCGCATTCACACAAGAAAAGGCCGGCCCGTGTAGCTCCGTGCTGCGCGCACGGCCGTGTCAGGCTGCTCCCGGGAAGGACAGGTGCTGCGTGTGATTAGTACGCAGCCCCCGTCCTTCTCTATGGGAGTACGTGGCCATACGTCGCCCTACGCTCACCCCAAGTGCAGGTACGTACGGGTGCGGGTGTCCCGGCTCGAACGCAGACAGGATCCATCCTGTCAGCATATGGACAACGACACCCGACGGGACGTGCACGGCGAGTGAGCATAGGGCGGCGTATGGCCGCGTACTCCCATAGAGAAGGACGGGGGCTGCGTACTAATCACACGCAGCACCTGTCCTTCCCGGGAGCTGCCCGACACGGCCGTGCACGCAGCACAGAGCTACACGGGCCGGCCTTTTCTCGTGTGAATGAGGCCTAAGGGGAAAAAATTTTAATAAGAATGTGAAATGTGCGCTATGGGGTTTTGTAGTCTTGGAAGTAAATAGGGTTTAAAAAAAAAAAAAATCAAGCACCGC
>NW_017306403.1:1611591-1613228 GCF_000935625.1 Nanorana parkeri | reverse complement strand
ACATTGTAACGGCATGCGGATAATCGCTTCCATACCCTTCCAATAAACACATCATTGCACCTTGTTATTGTCTTCTCTTGCTGAAATTTTATGAACTAACATGCAGTGACCTTGCACTTAACACTTTATTAAGGCTGGGAGGTCCCGGGGTGATCACAGCGCCGGGGATTAACCTGATTAAAGGGAGCTCTGGTAGAGTGGGGGTCTTGGCCGGGCTTCAGCTGTCTAGTAAAAAAAAGAAGCCTCTCCGACTGCTTTCTTTATACGGACGCACGGCGCTTTTATTGTGCTCGCAAACAAGGAAGCACGCGCTCGTTCCTGGTGGCGCTGAAGAATTTACTAATGCTGTCGCGAACTGAAGATGCGCCAAGCCGGTGGCGGGGGGAAGCAGAAAAGGGGGGGGGGAGATAATCCGAGGCTCGCAGCCACCGGCAGAGCAAAGATGTAATGGAGCGTTCCCTTAAAGTAGACCTCGGCGAAAGGCCGTGTGACACCCCGATCGTTGTTTTTAACCAAAAATAACCTTTTTCCATCGATATTATGTTTACGATTCGTATCGCGCCCGTTGCTCCCGCAGTCGGGTACGCGAGCATTGATTCCAAAGAATGCTGGAAAACACCGGAGGGCCCATTCCCACTATATGCCATGACATGAAAGACGGCAGTCACATAGAAAACAATGGTGTTCTATGTGCCGTGTTTACACCACAATGCTGCCTTCAGGTCGGCTGTGGTGCGTTATGGCAAAATGCAGATGCACCTATTTTGGCACAGGAAGTGTCGCTTTGAGATTTCAATAAAGTTGTTAAAAAAAATTTAAACAGTGACTTGCAATGTAACAAAGACACCCTTCTCCCCCTCCCCTCCCCCCCCGGGCACACAGTGGACACTAGCCCGCACCCCATAACTGATCATTTTAGGGTGCAGCTATTGTGAACAGGCCCTAAAGTGTTCAGTTGGTT
The DNA here is from genome assembly GCF_000935625.1 of Nanorana parkeri. Taxonomy (NCBI): domain Eukaryota; kingdom Metazoa; phylum Chordata; class Amphibia; order Anura; family Dicroglossidae; genus Nanorana; species Nanorana parkeri. The sequence continues at coordinate 1,612,267 of NW_017306403.1, read as the reverse complement.
GCGGTTCGGACACGCACACACCACAAGGGATTAGAAAATAAATGCATGACCCTTTTTAACAACGCAAAGTATAGGCGTTGTGTTGCGCTGGGATCCATTGGGCTCCACAAATTCGTTGGGGTGGCATTCACAATAAATGGCGGCACTTCGCTACAGAGCAGACCCGTTGCAGGAAGGCAAATTATTGCATGCGTTTTAACGCACATTGCCACAATGCGCAAATGCAAATGGGCCCTTGAGGCCCCAGTTACTTCTTTGCTGTGCGGTACCATGCATAATGCCATGCCTTAATGTGCGTTGCATTAAGGCAGCCTATTGATCATGAATGGGCTGCCAAAGAGCCCTAACACGCCTAAAATCACATATCGCCCCTCTTTTTCTTTCTTTTTTTAACACAATGCATGACAAACCTGCAAAGCTGGTGCATTGCCGTTGCGAGTTGGAGGACTATTTAAAATGAATGGCAGTGATGCAATGTTATGTGTGCCACTGCACGATGCAGTAACGCATGTGCTACCGCCATGCAGAAGCGTGGATCCGGCCTTAAAACAGCATATATCAGCTTGCCCAATTAGAGCAAAAGGGTGAGTTTTTTTTTAAGGGGGCAACCTACCCCCAATACCCACACTGGCACCCCCCCCCCCCCCCCCCCCCCCCCCCACCCACACCGGCGCGC
>NW_017306403.1:1610447-1611224 GCF_000935625.1 Nanorana parkeri | reverse complement strand
CAATCAGCATGGAGCCGGCTTCCTGGCTAATCAGGAAGCTGGATCATTACTCGCCACCCAGCTTTCTGATCACACAGGAAGCTGGCTCCATATTCCCCTACGGCACTGCCGGCCAGAGGAGATCTTCCATTATTGGGGAAGATATTGGAGCATTTGGGGGAGTCGGCGCCGATACTAATATCGGTATCGGTGCATCCCTAGTTATAACCCCTGTCTTTTTTTGCCATCTGTGTCCCATTGAGGAGATATAGCTTCACTTCCTGTTCAATAACCACAACAGGAAGTGAGAGGGAAATCCCTGGTGGTCACCAGAACTAGTGTCCCCATAGGAAGATTTCCATCTATTCCTGTTCTGGTGACAATGCAAAATTTGGGATTTTCTTTCACTTTCACCGGGATAAATAGAGAGGGTGAATCTCTCTAACAGGGACTCCACTCCAAAGGTTTTGGCTTCGGTTGCACTTTAAGGCGCCCGCACTGTGTAATGCATGACAAGCCTTGTCCGGGATCTCCTCCTCCGCCTTATCAGCTCATCCAGGCCTTAATGAATCCCTGGCCTTGGTGAAATATATCACATCTCCGCGGGCACCGGTGCCTGTCGAACAATACGCTGGCGCAGGAACAGAGCCGGGCGGCCCCCGCCAGGGTACAACACGTCTCTCAACTGTTCCTTATTAACTGGGACTGTCTATTCTCCTATATGTCAGCCTGTGCCCTGTGACCGAGAGAGAGACGATCCGAAATATTCCCAAACTTGGGCAGGGGGGGGCGGGGGGG
>NW_017306403.1:1605694-1610401 GCF_000935625.1 Nanorana parkeri | reverse complement strand
GGGGGGGGCTCTGAGGACTGCACGAGCTGCAAGGACAGCGACAGGTTCAATCAATGGCTGAGCGGCATTGTGAGGATGCAACGTGACATGTGATCCCCCCAGGGAAGGGGCGGGGGGGGTGTCACAAAGTCTTGTGCAAGTAAATTGAAAGTTGAGCTTAAAGCTGAACTCCAGGAAAACGGCTGAATACGCAGATGAGGTGCATAGAGGGGAGCCGCTTTACCTGCCAGAGGATCTTTATTTCCATCCATCTGTCCCAGGAGTGACACGGCTCTGCCCCACAGCCAGCGGCGTCACTAGGGTGGTGGCGGAGGTGCAGCCCGCACTGGGTGACACCATCAGAGGGGTTGACATCAAAATGACTGTATCGTGGACCAAGAGCCCAACAGCTGCACGAGAGAGGAGGGGACCCGGCGGCATACCTTATCCCACCAGATGAAGTCCCCTCCACCTCTTCGCAGGCGTCCATCACCAAGATGTCTGCCGGTGTCACCCGGTCTGCACCTCACGTGCCTGGCGACGCCCCTGCACACAGCAGACCTGATTTTTCTTTGCTTCAGTACAGTTCAGCAGTTCAGGGCTTGTCCCTCCCCCCTGGGCTGTGATTGGACAATGAAAGGAGAAGCAGCAGACTGATGAGCTCGCCTCTATGTTAATCTGTTCTCTCCTCCTATCAGCATGCTCTGTGCCTGAAGCAATGTAGCAGGACTAAGTGATTTTTTTGCTATAGCTTTGCTGGGACTGACAGAAGCCGATACGGAGCAATTTAGTAAAAGTCTGACCCGTGCCAATGGCGCTCAGCATCAGCTACCGGCTACTGACTTTGTTAGCCTGAAAAGCCTCGTTTGCGGCACTTTTGATCCCGGTTATGCAACTAAGATTTCGGCTAAGTCCAAGCAGAGTCATCCCCAGGCCGGGTGTCACCCGCGATGGGTAACGACGTCACGTGCACTTAACTGCCAGTGGCCATCTTGGTGATGGACTCTGGCAGAGAGAGGAGGGGAGGGTCACCCGGCGGGATAAGGAATGCTGCCGTGTCCCCTCCGCTCTCGTGCAGCTGTTAGGCTCTCAGTCCACGATACAGTCAATTTGGTGTCACCCAGTGTGGGCCGTACTTCCATGACCAAGTGCCTGACTTTTCAGAGGGGGTGACACCAAAATGACTGTCAGTCATTTTGGTGTCACCCCAACAGATGTCACCCGGTGCTGGCCACACCCTCTGCACCCCTCTTGTGGAGCCACTGACCCCAAGTCCCATCCCAGGGCCAAGTCACCCCCCTCTGTATGATCAGTATCTTTAATGGCCATTAGTGTTCCCTCGGCGGGGGGGGGGCTTTCATTATGCCATGTTCTCTCCTGAGCTTGCTGTAAGCCGCACGGTGCGGAGTAGGCGTTGAACCAACTGCGACTTGTCCGATGTTCTCACGCAACGCACATCAAGTCCATTTCTTGTTCCCCTTTATCTCTACAAAGAAAAGGGAACTGTCTCTGAATAATCACCGAGCGATGCAAACCAACACCAAACGTCACATGCATTACCAGTGCCGGGGGTGCGTTGCCTTGCCATTCATTTGAACTGCACCACAAACGCAACTCACTCCTGCAATGCGCTCGTACCAGAATACTGTGCGCTGTGGGGCAATAAAACAAGTAGTGCGTGCACGGCAGGTGTGTTGCAAAGTACCATGTGATTAACGCATGACCTTGGTGCGGATGGGCCCTTAAAAATGTCTTTCAGAAACTTCAATAGCATGTTAGAGATGATATGTGATTTGAACGATTGAGTTACATCTACTTTAAGGGGCATATTTGTAAAGCAGTGAATCTGACATTGACCAAACACTCACTGCAGGTGAATCTTCCAAGTGCATGTCTATTAAATGCCAGTGGCTAATTCACCACCGGTGAATGACTTGTAAAAATGATAAACCTGCCCAAAATGATAAACCTGCCCTTTAGGTATCAGGTTTCGTTATATACAGGCAAAGCGATAATTAGAATTAGAATTACTTTTTTGGGGTGGAAATCTTTAATCATTTCACCTTCATCATCGAGAACTCAAATCACTTGCTGGATGCGCCGAAATCGGCCCCAAAATTGGCGCAGCGAGATAATACCATGATGTTCCTTTGACTGATTATAATATATTGTCGCACGCTCCGCCGGGGAACTCGTCCACACACACACCGATGTCACCGGACGACGCAGCAATCCCGTACAGAGAGCGCGCGGAGAGCGGAGCTCCGCCACGGGGCGCTTCCAGTCATTGATTAAAGCAGCACACCTTGAAAGAAATGAAGTGGTAAATTTAATTTCTGCCGATGTTCTTCAGTATTTTTCTAATAGTATAAACAGTATTGTGCCGGGGCAGCCGAGCATGAAACGCATGATTAATACTGCAAAGAGATTTCTGCTCTCCTGGGCTGTGACAGCTAATTTCTGCAGGACGGGTCCGGAGGGGAGGAAACTCAAGTCTCTGGCGCCATCTGCTGGCCAAACGTCTCCATGACCGTTAGAAGAGTCCTTGTCCTGCAAGTACAGGACCGGTCTGAGATATTTTAACAAGCGCGTTCGTACCCTACAGTGGCAATGCATTAAAACTTGTAGAGCTCATAGAAGTATTATCATCCCCTTCCACTCCCCAGGGACGTTCTAATGGCTCATCAGGCTCATACCGTCGCACGCAAGGCATAGTTTATTTGGAAGCCAATGGGTGTATTAGATTTATTTTAGGTTTTGATATAGCACTGTCAATGGCTTTACATAGTGAACATTCACATCATTTCCTGCCCTCGAGGAGCTTACAATCTAATGTCCCTACCTTACATACATACATACATACATACATACCTCATACCAGTTTAGACAGGAGCCAGTTAACCAACCAGCATGTCTTTGGAGTGTGGGAGGAAACCCATGGAAGCAAAGGGAGAACATGTAAACTCGATGCAGATACAGTATTAACATTAAAGATCCTGGATCCAGAAGACAACCAGACAAAGATGTTGGCACCAGTGAGGACACTCGAGGAGGTCACATCACCAGAGGGAAGGCAACTATAGTTCCACATACATACGAGGGCCATTTTAAACAGGAGCCAATTGACCTTCCAAAGACATGCTGGAAGGTCAATTGGAGTGCGGGAGGAAACCAGAATACCCGGGGGAAAACCAATGCAAGTATAGGGAGAGCATGCAAACTCCTTGCAGTGTCCTGGCCGGGATTTGAACCGGGGACCCCCAGAAGTGCTAACCGCTACACCAGTACGCTGTGTTGTAATGTTATATATTTTCTGACAATGTCAGATCAAAGAGGAAATGCAAACAAGGGGAGAAAGGACAAACCCCAAGTTCATGATGATCCGAATGAGAGTAACACCCAGGTGCTGCAAGGAAAGGTGTCACTTAGCCATCGTATCCTCAACACAATAAGGGCCCATTCGCACCGGCCTGTACATTGCAAAGGGTTATACAACTTGTTGATATTATATAATTCTTGATTCATTATACAGTATATGAATTTCAACGATATTAAGTCTAGGCAATGGCGAGATTATATATTACATAAGCCCTGATGAAGGGGCATGTTCAAACCCCCGAAACGTGTTGGATTTCTTTTTCTACCAATTGGCCCCTTCATATCAGCCATTCATACCATAAAACCTTTTTCTGGATATTATAATCACTGGTGTTGCCCCATTACTGACCTTTACAAATGTAGTAATAACAACCAGACAGGGGCTCTGACCCATCACCAGGCTAACCAATGGCCTTAGATACACTTTACACCAGGGGTGAGCAAACTCCGGCCCTCCAGCTGGGGTGAAGCTACAAATCCCAAGATGCATCTGCCTGTGGCTGTGAGAATCTTGCAATGCCTCATGGGATTTGTAGTTCTGCAACAGCTGAAGAGATGGAGTTCGCCCACCCCTACTTTAAGCTGACCACAGACCGGAAAATGTCTCCCCCAGCACAATCGGCAGTGGGACATTTGCCTGTCCATAGTGAAGGTACCCGTGGCTCTTTCTCGTCTGACATGCTCAAAAGCCGGAGACACGAATGATCTGTTGACACTGAGAAGGGGGTAGGATGGGCTATGGTAAAGTCCATATACCCATTGCACTCAGAACCGCTGTTCCATCAGTGAAGGAATGGGTGCAGCGGATGTCGGCGGATGGCTACCGCAAAAATATATAGATATACAGAGATAGACACCGGCACTCCAAGGCAAGTCAAGTCAGGTACATTTTGCAAAGCAAAAGCACTAGGTGCAACGTTTCGGGGTCACACAGGATCCCCTTCATCAGGCAAACAAGTGATCAGGCAGACAAGCATGGGCTTTGCAACACCGAGATTTTCCAGCATGCTGGAAACGGTCTACGTGAGATCGGGTGGTGTCAGAGGTGTCTGTTATTGCGCCATGGGTGCAGACTTAAACCCCAGCACTGGGCACAAAAAACTTACCGGCATACATTCAGTTCCCTTAAAAAGCCAAGTCTTCTATTTACATGCTGGGGGAAGTTCAGGCCCACTCGGGTGTAAGCGCTGCAGCTCCCCTGTGCTACAGTCGTGTCTCTGCCTCGCTCTCCTCCAGACCATTCACAAAAACACACAGCCACGGGCTTGGAGGAGAGGAAGGCGAAGGTACGACCTTGGCTTGGGGTCTATGAGACCCGTGCGCTTACATCCGAGTGGAGCTGTGCTAAAC
>NW_017306403.1:1605377-1605652 GCF_000935625.1 Nanorana parkeri | reverse complement strand
GGGCAGTGGATCAGAGTGGGATCGGCCTGCAGTGATATGTAGTAGGTCCCATATGGCGCTCCTAAGCATTGCTGCTGCTAGGGAAAAATGAACTGCAGTCACTGTCCACACTGGTATGAAGGGGTCCCAACAAAAGTAGGCTTTGACCAGGCCGTTAATGACAAATCATTTGTATAAAATCTATAAAGAATTTGTCTCTTTGTATCTTACAGACATGCTTCTTCTTTCTTCCCTCCCTGAAAACAACTTTCCAGAGCTTCGCCCTCTGCCCCGAC
>NW_017306403.1:1596039-1605326 GCF_000935625.1 Nanorana parkeri | reverse complement strand
CCGTAATGCATGTGATGGAGCGTAATTTCTCTCGACCCTCTGCGGTTTTCTCTTCTACTTTTGGGTTGGGGTTAGTTGTGTTGGGTATCTGGGCAGGATCAAACATTTCTGACAACAGCATTAAAAAAAATATTGATCCCTATTGTTTCCGTTTCAGAGATGTTATCCCTGTGCTTGTGTGGGTTTCCCCCGGGTACTCTGGTTTCCTCCCACACTCCAAAGACATGCTGGAAGGTTAATCGGCTCCTGTCTAAATTGGCCCTTGTATGTATCTAGGCGAGATAGGGACCTTAGAGTGTAAGCTCCTTGAGGGTAGGGACTGATGTGAATGTGCACTGTGTAAAGCGCTGCGTAAACTGTCAGCACTATATAAATACAAATAATAATGAGAGTTTGATCGCGTTTGGGAGTTTTATTTTGCTCATCCACCTGTGTTTGTGGGTTAAAAGTTCAGACGAAATTCAAATCCTTCCCAACAATTTTAAATATAAAATGTTGCAAAAAAAAAATATCATTACTTCTGCATTACAGAAAACGGTCAAACTTGTCCCCAGTGGAACGATATCCTTCTTTTAGTTATGAAATAACATTAAAAACCCCACCGCATACATTTCAGTGGTCCTTCAATTTGATTAGGAAATTTAAAATTTTGGCAGAATTCAATAAATCAGACTGAAATGTGTCTCAGAGTTCCCGCTGAAGTATTAAAAGGAGAACTATGAGGTGAATGCTTACTATGAGGTGACTGTCACAGGTCGGCTCAGTAGATCGGGAGGTGAGCGAACACATACCGGCGTTCGCTCACCTCTCGATCCTGTCACGGCTCTCTGCCGTGACAGGGGAGGGGCTGGATTACACCCTCCCCACTCGATCCACCAGCGCTGACTGGCGGAATGGATGGGGGAGGGGGCGGGTACAGCTGGCTCTGCCTCTAGATAGGCAGAGACAGCTGTCACTCACGCAGCTGGGCGGATCTCGACATCAATGTCAGGATCCGCTCCGGCGTCTCAGTATACCGCGAGCTACAGCTCGCGGTATACTGAGCCTAGGGTGACGGGAGTACGCTAGTTTGTGTCCTCCCGTTACCCTAAGGAGAACTATGGGGAAAAGCCCTGACCCCATAGTTCGCCTTTAAGTAAAGTAATTTTTGAGGATGGGATTCAACATGTGCCGGAGCGGATGAAGCCCGGGGAGACCCGTCTATAAAACAAGGGGTATCCTGCTCCTGCTGGGGCACAGGAAGTGCAACCCCCCTCAACCACACTTTGGACCGATTTCAGAAGCTTTGGCACTGGGTTTTATTATTAAAGGAGAACTATGAGGTGTGTGCTTTTCACTCACCTCATAGTTCTAGCCGACCTGTGACAATGAGACTGTCACAGGTCGGCTCAGTAGATCGGGAGGTGAGCCAACACATACTGGCGTTCGCTCACCTCTCGATCCTGTCACGGCTCTCTGCCGCGACAGGGGAGGGGCTGGATTCCCCCCGCTCTGATCCTCCAGCGCTGACTGGCGGAACGGACGGGGAGGGGGCGGGGACAGCTGGCTCTGCCTCTAGATAGGGAGAGCCAGCTGTCAGTCACACAGCTGGGCGGATCCCGTCATAATTGTGTTACAGCTCGCGGTATACTGCATCGTCTCACTATATCGCAAGCTACAGCTCGCAGTATACTGAGCCTAGGGTGACGGGAGGACGCTAGTTTGTGTCCTCCCGTTACCCTAAGGAGAACTATGGGGAAAAGCCCTGACCCCATAGTTCGCCTTTAAGTAAAGTAATTTTTGAGGATGGGATTCTTTAAAAAAGGCTTCTGTTCTCCATAACTGGAACCCAAAAGTCTCTTTCAAATGCAGGTTTGGCATTGTAAGAAAAAGTAATATTACCCTAAAGGGCTTTATATACACAATATGGGCAACATTTGCGGACACCTGATCATCACACCAATATGAGCTTTCTTGGACATCTCATTTCAAACCTAAGGGAATTAATATGGGGTTGCCCCATCCCCTTTGTGGCTAAACCAGCCTCTACTTTGCTGGGAAGGCTTTCCAAAAGATTTTGGAGGATGTTTGATGGAATTTGTGCCCATTCAACAAAAAAAAAAATAGTGAACTCAGTTACTGATGTGGGATGAGAAGACCTGGCTCACAGTCGGCTATTCAACTTATGCCAAAGGTGCTCATTAGGATTGAGGTCATGACATGTGTAGGCTACTTAAGTTCCTCCACAGGAAACTGGTCAAACCATGACTTCATGGAGCTGGCTTTGCCCACAGGGCGCAGTCATGATAAAACAGAAAAGGACCACAATGGTGTTTGAGGAAATTTGTGGCCATTCAACCCCCAATAAAATTGTGAGGTCAGATACTAATGTGGGATGAGAAGACCTGTCTCACCCAAGGGTTCTTATTGGGTTGGTCAGGGCTCTATGTAGGCCACTTAAGTTCCTCCACAAGAAACTGGTCAAACCATGTCTTCGTTGAGCTGGCTTTGTGCACAGGAGCACAGTCATGCTGAAATAGAAAAGGACCTTCACCTAACTGTTACCATAAGGTTGGAAGAGCGCCATTGTCTAAAATGTCTTTGTATGCTGTAGCATTAACAGTATTCTTCACCGGGAACACCCAAAAATCAATCCTTTGGAGGTTTGTCCACTTGCTTTCGGTCATATACTGTAGGTGTGATGGTCAGGTATTATGAGTACCCTTCACTGGAAATGCCTAAAGTCCATAATTTTAAGCGATGTCCACCAGGGGCATCCAGAGGCCTGGTTTCACCCGGAACGGTTACTGGGTGACACCCCCTTGTGACGTCATTGCGCATGCGCAGCGATCCTATTGATACCTGTCGGCGGCCATCTTGGTGCTGGACGCCGGCAGAGAGAGGAGGGGACAGTCACCCAGCAGGATAAGGTATACCGCAGGGTCCCTTACTTGGTCCATGACCAAGTGCCTAACTTTGACACCAAAATGACTGTCAGACACTGACAGTCATTTTGGTGTTTGGTGTCACCCTTGCAATGGTGTCACCAGGGTGCGGGCCGCACTCCCCTTGTGACGCCACTGATGTCCACAAACGTGTGCAGATGTGAAAGCTAGGGGTCCACGAACTCTTGCCCATAAGGTGTATCTGTTTCTATGCTTTTTTTGAAAGTGCCTGGCCAATACTGAATGTAGACCAGGTGCCACAAAATATAAGCCATGGAGATCGGTCCATTCTCTTCCCACCCCAAAGAAAACAAGGAAAATATTTTGTTAAAGTGGGAGAGGAACATTGAAGAAGCGGGATCCCTAGTGGTGCAGCTATGTTCAATGGGCAGAAAAATGCCTTATACATATAATGTGTGCTCACCACTCTTTAGAGCTTCCTCTCAAACCACAGCTCTACTGTACAGGCACCACACGGCTGATACCAGGTCAAATTCAGGTACCTACACTGCTTGCTTTTAAAAATACATTTAATGGTTTAATAATTATTACAGAGCTGCATTAATTGTGTCATTTATATATGTCTGGGGTTCCGCTTTGAGGTTTTTCTTGTATACAAGAGCTTAGATAATGCATACTTTTGCACATACGCATGGAGTCTCACTGCTATGTGAAGGCACCTTAATGTGTGGTCCCCAACTCTAAACTGTCTGAGCTCCCAACGTGAGACATTATATATCAATAAATATACTGAGAGCTGGCATACTTACAGGTAGCCCCTGGAGTCTGGGCTTCTGCTGTGTTGTTGTACCTTCATAGTGACCCTATAGCACACTTTCGGACCAAAGTATATATATACATCCTCGGAGCAAAGGTGATTTATACACAACTCTCCAGCCACCATACATGGAGGATGGGGCTACTTCCAAGGCATGTCTGCCCTCAATTTATTCACTGCTACATGCCCCAAGCAGATGGGAGCTCAGATAGTTGTCCCAGGCAACATATTAACAGCTCCCCCCAATGGAAGCAAAAGAAGTGTTAATTTCCTGTATATATCGATTTGAACAATTCCTTGTTTCAATACGATATCCCCACTTTTTTTTTTTTTTTTAGTCAGGCCGCAGTTCCTCTTAACAAAAAAACAGCCAAGTCTCCCTATTGTAGTCAACCCTGCGAGGCCTTCCAATTCTCCTACTCCTCCGAAGGTCGAGGAAGGAACTCCGTAATGAAAAACATTGTCGCTCCTGCAAAATAAGCGGCCTAGCAGATTAACGGCTTGAAATTAAACAATACGAAATGGTAAGCTGCGGCTTTGAACGGCAAGTCTTGTGTTTCTCGCTTATTTAAACCAGCAGTGACCAAGTCAGAAACCCCTGCGAGTTCCTAGCCCATCTGTACCACACGGACTGAAGAGAGGGAGAGGACGTATGTATCCTGTGTTCCTACAACCACCCAGGCTCTAAGCTGGCTCTGTCCTATTCACCGTAGACCCGGAGCTTGTAAAACCTGTGACCTTCCTTGCTGTACTAATGCAGAAACATGCTTATACACACCCATGCCAACAAGGCCCGAATTATTGCAGCCAGTGGAGACGGGAGCCAAGTTCAGTGCAAGAACCAGGTACTGTGGCCTGGATAACACTGCAATCATTGGCTCGCAGGACATGCTGGAGCTTGTAGTTCATCACTAGCTGTTAGGCAGCTCAAAGTAGATATGTAAGCTGCATAAAAATTCGGTTCGGATATTTAGTTATTTTGGGACTCGGAGCTGAAATTCAAGTCGGTAAGGGTTTCGGATTCGGACGGAATACGAATTTCCGTTAGTTTCGGATGAGTTTACGAATATTCCTTGTGAATAGCACAGAAAACAATATACAGATATTAATACTAAAGCTGAATCTCCCAGACCCGAATGGCATTCAGGAGCTCCCCAATGCAATTTGGAAATTCGGATCCTGAATGCCATTATGGTCTGGGAGCCTCAGCTTTAGTAATATATGTATATGGCTGCCAGACCCGAATGGCATTCAGGAGCTCCCCAATGCAATTTGGAAATTCGGATCCTGAATGCCATTATGGTCTGGGAGCCTCAGCTTTAGTGTCATATGTATATACTGTATATGGCTCCCATGTTGCCGTAACGAAAATCCGCGTTCAGTCCCATTCAGATGCATTAAACCGAAAAGCACATCTGATTGGCCAGAAAAGTCACATGTCCGATTCAGTTTCGTTTTTGAACGAAATTTGGATTCGAAATTCGGAAATGGAAATTTGGACAAATTTGGATGCATTGGGATTTGGAAAACCGGATGTGGCCGAATTTTGATTCGGAACGAATCGCACATGTCTAGCTCAAAGTACAATATGGATGGGCATGCTGGGACCTGCAGTTCCATTAAAGTAGATCTGAACCCTAACTGGATTAGATTTTATTTACTAAGGCCCTCAAACAATAAAAAAATACTGTTTTCACCCTTTTCTTTTGTTATCTCATCTCACATTTTCGCATCTCAGAGCTGATGATCTCCTCAAGCTTTTCTCAGCCACTTCCTGTCTACATGCACTTACTCAAATGTCAGCAACACATCATTGCTCCGGATCGGCTTCCTGATGGGGACAATGGCGGACCATGCCTGTGCAAAGCATATCGGCACGGTCATGAATAGCCCCATTCAGGGGTTTGTTGCACGTTTTTCCCAAAGTGTGAATACAATCAACGTGATAAATCCCATTTTTTCTGTGGTGCCTCTATACACCTGAGCATTATGTCGCTTGTAACCAAAAAAGTACATATTTTTTTGGCGGGCAGAATCACATGTTTTTAGCCCCGTGGACTTCAATGGGAGTGCCTGAAAAAAATGACTGAGAAACATTTATAATAAGCGTTTTTCTTATGATTTCACACCTAACAACTGCTTCCTCTTCCTAGTAATTAGCTTTCCACTGGGTCGTCTATTGTGCATGTAGACACTTCCTGTCTACACGCACTCCAGTGACGGCTGCATGGCATTTCTCAGGACGGGTTTCTGATGGTGACAACAGTAGACTGTGTCTGTGTAATGCGCATTGAAACAGCCACTTGCGTTCTCCATCAGAAGCCCAAGTGACAACGTAGGTGCACAAATGGGAGAAAGGAACAGAGCATTGTCACCCTATAAACATGAAACGCTTAAACAAGGACCTTCATGGCAGGATGCCCAGAGTTTATTTAATTGAATCATTTTCTCCTTAGTCATACATGCTGTGCTTTCTGCTTAGTGCAGCACAGCTTTGATTTAAAGTGACAGTAAATTCAGGAGTTAAACCTTAAAAATACATTTAAGTCCCTGAACTATGAACAACAATGTATCTTATTTGTGTATCACTCGGCTGTAGATCCTCCAATCATCTCTGAATTGCTGCTGATACTGTCCTTCCTTCTGGAGGGTGGCTACTTTTGTCCCCATGGTCCCTGTGTGTGTTGTAAAGTAGTCACCGCTCCAAGCTCACTCCCTGGATGGACTACAATCTCAATACAAACTAGAAAACTAAAAACGTGAGATTGTAGAGTACTCATTGAGATAGAGAGACAGATGGAGAAAAGGAGAGTGTGCCTCCAAAGTCCAACTGCCTGGAAAAAGAGGACTACCCCATTTCAGCTAAGGTAACGTTCTTTCCTCCACTTTTACGCACAAGGTTCGGCTATCACAGTTTTGTGCTCACATATAGCAGTACATCCCTTCAAAACCTGCACAACCTTTCCCTTCTATAATTGTACTTCGACTTGTCTCCATGTTCGGGGTCAACTGCTGCCCGCGGGCTATGTGTTGCCGTGAGGGCAACCCCTACATAACCCCTTCTCTACACCGTCCCACTACTTTCTCCAAATTGTTTAGGTTTTGCTCACATTCTTTGAACATTCAGTAAGAGTTTTTTTAACAAGTCAGTTCAACCAAAAAGGTTACACGGAGCCCCTAAGGGAGTTCAGATGTTACACACGCAGTCTCTCAGAAAGAACCAGTTAAAGATGCAACTGAACAATACAGTGATGTAAAATTCCAAAAGCTGCAAGGACTGTGAGCTCACACAAATGGTCCCCGATGTGCACTTCCAGGTTTGGAGATTACCTTCAAATCTACTGATGTCCCTTTGATTCCTGTTCACCGAGCTTACAAAACTCGATATAAAGCCATTGTGAAAAATGATTGATTTATACTAAAGCAAGGAACGTCATTAAAAGGAGAACTATGGCGTTAAGTCTTTTCCCCATAGTTCTCCTTAGGGTAACAGGGGAACACAAACTAGCGTCCTCCCGTCACCCTAGGCTCAGTATACCGCGAGCTGTAACTCGCGGTATACTGAGACGCCGCAGTATACTGCAAGCTGCTGCTCGCGGTATACCGAGACGCCGCAGCGGATCCCGACATTTATGTCTGGATCCGCCCACCTGCGTGACTGACAGCTGGCTCTGCCTATCTAGAGGCAGAGCCAGCTGTACCCTCCCCCGTCCGTTCCGCCAGTCAGCGCTGGCGGATCGGAGCGGGGAGGGGGGAATCCAGCCCCTCCCCTGTCATGGCAGAGAGCCGTGACAGGATCGAGAGGTGAGCGAACGCTGGCATGTGTTCGCTCACCTCCCGATCTACTGAGCCGACCTGTGACAGTCTCATTGTCACAGGTCGGCTAGAACTATGAGGTGAGTGAAAAGCACTCACCTCATAGTTCTCCTTTAAGACTTTCTTTTAATGAATGGCCCATGCGTGGGCTTCCATGAGTTACAATCCAGGCCGCTTACCCTGTCCCTGATCAAGCTTGTAGAAAGTGAAGATCACCAGCACCCAAAGGATAATCTTAAATCCTTCTGTTCATTTATTGAAGAGAAACGTCACATGCATGAAATAGCCAACATTGCGGGGGCCACGCAGGGTCCCTTCATCAAGGCAACATAGTGACCTACGTCACTATGTTGTCCTGATGAAGGGACCCTGTGTGGCCCCAAAACGTAATGTATGAGCCAGCAAGAGGACCCAGCCCACACGGCTGAAAGAGCAAGTGCCATTGTGATGTGCTGGGCTTCTGGTGTGTCCCTGTGCCTTTAAGGAGGAATGGGCTGCCTCCAGGCGTACCTGCATCCAATTCATCCTTTGCTATATATGCTCAAAAATGGACGCTCTCAAAGATTAGAGTTAGGACCACACTACACAGAGGTGCCTTGACGGGGCAGTGCGGCTTCCACATATTCTGCAAAAGTTGTGCCACTAAAACCTCCAATTTTAATGCAAGTTGTGAAAGAGTGTAAACTTATTTTTGCAGGCTTGCTGGTAAGTGTACTGATACATTTTTTTGCTTGGAAGAGCAAGTATTCACCCACTCAGAAGTGTCAAATACCTGCAACAGCCAGTGAGTTTGAAGACATGGGCCACCAGAAAGGCAGGTATAGATGGCCTTTAAAGACATGGGCCACCATGGCGGCGTTTAAAGACATGGGCCACCAGAAAGGCAGGTATAGATGGCCTTTGAAGACATGGGCCACCATGGCGGCGTTTTGAAGACATGGGCCACCAGAAAGGCAGGTATAGATGGCCATTGAAGACATGGGCCACCATGGCGGCGTTTGAAGACATGGGCCACCAGAAAGGCAGGTATAGATGGCCTGCTTATCCAAGGCTGGCCTTCTTTTATAAGTGACAGGGTCACTTTAAGCAGCTGTAAACGAATAAATGAACAAATTTCCCTGCAAGGTAAAACTTGAACAGGATCAAGTATCATCCTTTTATTTATTACGAACTTATTACGAAAAAGAAGAAACCGAATTTACCGTGAGACACAAGCCAGACCGAGCGCGCTTTGAATCAAGCCTCACGCATAGACTTCTACTACCGTAGATTAATGACCGATGCAAACTGTTAATATATATTAAAAAAGAAGAACTATGAATCCGTAAACGTTAAACCCCAAACAGCAAATCTGAAGGTCGAACCGGATAGCCAGTCAATTTATTATAAAGATGAATCAAGGAAGAAACATCTTAAGTACTAACTAAGGAAAGGACGCATCAACAAGAAAACACGGGACCCCGGCCCTTTGAAGTTCTCATCTTTGAGTTTTTCAGTCTTGTATAAATTAATAGATCTTAAAATGCAGCAAAAAAAATAAAAAATGGAGAGAGAAGTAAATAAAATAATGGTTCATGGATCTATGACAGTGCTTTAATTACCGGGGAGGGGGGTCCTGTGTTCCCGCAGCTGGTTTCATCTAGCTGTTTTATGTCAGCCGGGGATGGTTTTTGTCTGTTTTGAAGCTTGCGCCAGTCGGCGGTGTCGCTGGTTTATCTGATATGGACAGTGAATTTCATAAGTGCTACATTCAGGGAATATATATATAT
>NW_017306403.1:1588867-1595963 GCF_000935625.1 Nanorana parkeri | reverse complement strand
AGGAAATAGAGAAATAAGGTTTTAAGGGGTTCCAGGAATTTACAGTAAGCTGGATCCAAGGTTATTATAAAGAGTCACAGGTCTCGTATTGACCATAAATTTATTTGGGAGTCGGAATAGCTAAATTCACCTTTCTGAATTCAGAGCTAAGCCACGCCCCACCACCACCCAGTCCAGTATATTTCCTTATCCTTTATTCACCACTTAGGCCTTGTTCACACCAAGCGCGGAGCAGATCCGGACCAGAGCAGGTGCAGACCGGATCAAAACTGCGTCCAATGTATTCCTATGGTATTTTGACCTCCAGTTCACATCGCAGCGTGCGGATCCAGACCAGATCCAGACCGGATGAAAACACTGCGGCAAGCCCTATTTTACCTGCTCTGGATCTGGTCTGGAACGCATCAAAAACGCAAAAACGCATGCAAGTGCCTGAAAGCCCATGTTAAACTTAAAAAAAAAGTTGTTTTTTTTTAACCAAAACCGGCACTAAACGCATCAAAAACGCATCCAAAACGCGTCTAAAACGCGGCACAACCCACTGCACTGCGTGTGCAGAAACCTGACCGGATCTGGTCTGCATTTGGTGTGAACAAGGCCTAAGTCTCTCTTTTGACTTAGGCCAGGGTTGCACTTGGGCGATCCGTGACCGTGCGGTAATCGTGCACGAAACCGCACGGTCACGGAACCACACACCACTGCTGATCGCCCTGGTGGTGCCATTCTTTTTTAATGGCATCCCAGGCAGATCGCGTGGTTTCCCGCTGCGATTCCGCCCTTGAAATTGCGCATGTATTCGCAGCCTAAAAAAAACGTGAGGCGCGTGTCGTGAAAAAAAAGTACATGTACCTTTTTTCAGCGATTGCCGCACGGATATAACTCCATTGAAATCAATGGGGCCGCACAGCAACCACTGTGTGCAACTGCACACGATTGCGCGGTCCTGAGATCGCCCAAGTCTGCACCTGGACTAAAAGCAGAACTCCAGGCAAAAGTGTTTTTAACACGGTATTTGCGCAAATGTTTATCAAACACGTATTTTTAGGATACAATACACTAAAATGAAATTTAGTGCACAGAATATAATACCCAATTGTTTGGTAAAATATAAAACACGGGGTCACGCCGGGTACATAGATACCCAAACATGTCAAGCCTTAAAATTGTGTGCGTCCGTGAAACCGCAAAAAACGACAGTATCCAAAATTTCCCATCCTGCTGCCCCTCTACTCCCTGCCGCCCCGAGGCCGAGCCTCATCGGCCTTGTGGGAAATCCGACCCTGACTGCGACTCTAGTTGGTTGGGTAGGGGAAGGCCGGAGATGGATTAGTCCCAGATCACACCTAGGCACTGTCGCTTAAAGGTAAGCACGACAAAACGCTCAAGACGAGGAATCCCATTAATTTCTGTGGCCCCTGTTCACACCGGAGGGTTTGCTGCAAGCAGAAAAACGCCTGTCACTGGAAAAAATACACGAGCCACTGATTGGAAGATTGCATTGGATGATTTGTGGCCCCTTGAGATGGCAATATAACTTATCACTATCCTCCTTCAGCTGCATTTTTTCCTGCATTTCCGCATATGCCATGGTGAGCTATAATGCTATCGAATTAAAAGCAATTTGCTGATTAAAATAATAGCGGAGGAGCATAAATGGGCGCTGGAAATTCGGCCAGCTCAGATTTTTTTCCCCTCCCCTCCCTCGTATCATTCGGCATGGCGTGCTGGCACGGATGTCAACAAGCCGCAAGACCCATCGGAAAGGGCAAATAGGCCATTTCGTGCGGCTTGATCCTGAGGCTGCGGTGTAACCAGATAGAGCTTCTGCTGTAATCTCCAGGCCCAGAACACAAAGGAAGGAGTGAGACCGGCCTGCCTCCTCCATATCCTCTCCCATAGACGGACAATCAATCTTTCAAAATGCTCCTATCATTTGTGATTGTATCTGATTGTATCTGCCTTTCATGTCCGGAACACTCGTACAATACCCCATTCTCTCGCGCAGCTTTATTTTAACTTCTGGAGAGCCGTGGCCACAAGCCCCAGCTCCAACGAGGGGTATAATCGCTCGCATGAGTTCATCCCTCCGACTAATCCCTAAACTGGCAGCGGACGGAGATGTGAAGGAGGCAAACATCTTCTTTTTTTTCCCCTCTGTAATGGCAGCAATTAGCAGGTCATCACTGCTTTTATCTCATCAAGCAGAGTTTTGTTTCCCAAGATTCTGAAACCTTATAACGCTTGTTACGTTCGTCTTCAAAGGCCCCAGACAATCGATGTGCCTAAAGGGGACACCAATTTTACACCATTAACCCTTCTGACGCCACTGGGAAAAAAGGAAGAAAACTCCAAAATTGTGACCCCGGCATGGCGTAGGGTGAAGATGACACATTATGACCTTTTCAGAGGTGGTGTGAATGGCTTCTTCCTGAACAATGGGCTAAGATGGCTACATGTGAATTAAAGGAATGCTCCAGTCAAAAATGAACCATTTAAAGCTAATCGCCAAGCAGAGGCGTCCCGAGGCGGGGTGATCCCCGGTGTGGGTACCGGGTGACACCCCGCAGTGACGTCACGCGAGGTACCGCTGTTACCTGCCGGCGGCCATCTTGGTGATGGACGCCGGCGGGGAGGGGACGTGACCCTGGAGGGATAAGGTATGCAGCCGGGTCCCCTCCTCCCTCTCGAGCAGCTGTCAGGCTCTCGGTCCTTGACGAGTACCTGACTTTTCAGAGGGGGTGACACCAAAATGCCTGTCAGTCATTTTGGTGTCACCTGGGTGCAGGCCGCACCCCCCTTGTGACATCACTGTCTCCAAGCAAACAGTTGAGAAGCATATATGGGAGCTGTTTACCTGCTGTATTGTTGGGGAGCTCACAGGGCACTCGCACAGGGATTTTCCATAAACCAAAAGAAGTCTCTATTCTTTTTCTCCAGGCAACTCACAGGTGAAAAACACAACTTCAGGCTTAACTTCAACATATAACACAAAGTATAACACCAACTCAAGGTTGTCCTGTTCACTCGCAGTGTCCAGTCCCAGGACTTTAACATTTGCCTCAGTGGTACTTCATACCCGTTAGCTGCTTCCAGCAGCTTTCCACACCTCTCTCAGCCTGTCTAATCCTCCAGCCTCCCTGGCTGTTCCTGGTCTGGCTCCACCACACCACCTGACTTGGCCCTCATGTGCCTCCAGCACACACCACACCCTGACTGTTCCTGGTCTGGCTCCACCACACCACCTAGCTTGGCCCTCGTGTGCCTCCAGCACACACCACACCCTGGCTGTTCATAATCTGGCCCCACCACACCATCTGGCTTTTTGCCCTAGTGTGCCTGCAGCACACACCACACCCTGCCTGTTCCTGGTCTGGCTCCACCACACCACCTGGCTTGGCCCTCGTGCGCCTCCAGCACACACCACACCCTGAGCGATGTCGTACTTCAGAAACCTACGCTCAGGACACAAATGTGGCCTTAAAGTACTTTTTTTAAACGTTTTACCTGGACCCTCTCGCATTCCTCAATCCTCGCCTAGGTGAGGGTGACGTACTGCCCAAACCTGCAGCCTCCTGGCAAACCCAAGTCACACTTCCCAGGAGGCTGGAGTTCCATTCAGCATGGAAATTGTGCAATGACTGCCTTTAGGCGATCCCTTAAGACTCATCTCTTCAGGGAAGACTATCCCAACCCAACCTAACCACTCAACCATCACGTTCTCAAACAATTCATCCCCACACAGCTACCTCCTCATGTATCATTGGCCCCTCCCTTTTAGATTGTAAGCCCTCATGGGCAGGACCCTCCTTACCATCTTGTCTTGAATGTTATTTAATTGTAATGTCTTGCTTATATTGTAAAGCGCTGCGAAAACTGTTGGCGCTATATAAATCCTGTATATTAATAGTAAGATCTTGCTTGCTACAATGAACATCACAACGCCAGACCTCCATCTGCGATCCCACGTGGTCTGGTATTGGCCATCAAGGGGCCGGCTGCAAGAATCAAGAAGAGAATGAATGTAATGAAGATGGCAGCACGCGAGCGGGTGTGCAGCAAAAGAGTGGCCGATCAGAAGAGGACAAGGCAACATTCGCTAGGATGGTAGTTATATCTATTCAGCATTAAACAGCAAGAGAGAGAAAGGGGAACTGGGCAAGTTTTACACGGGGAGGTGGAAGGTCCTCTTTAAGGATAAGTGCTCTTTAAGTGCCCTTACCCTTTAAAAAACGCAGAGTAGGTGGGAGTCAGGAGGAGGAATTTCACGCTGACCTCTCCATACTCGGGTTCAGACGGTCAGACATGTCACAAACTATTAGCGACTGTTGAGGGAAAGGCAAACCACTTTCCATGGCGAACGCCTTGGTTTGTTTTTCTTTCCCAAATAGTTTATTTTTATAAAAGCTGCGTCCCAATGCCCAGTGGGCACCTCCTGTCACTCACTGTCCAGGGTGTTTGGTAAACACAGGGGGGGCCGT
The DNA here is from genome assembly GCF_000935625.1 of Nanorana parkeri. NCBI lineage: Eukaryota > Metazoa > Chordata > Amphibia > Anura > Dicroglossidae > Nanorana > Nanorana parkeri. The sequence goes on along the minus strand of NW_017306403.1, from coordinate 1,591,485 downwards.
GACGTCGCATGACCTGGGTCGGGGAGTCTGGCCTTCAGATGCTCCTGTGGTCTTTATGAACATCTCAAACCTTTAAAAGGATTTTTAAAAAACCTTCATCGCCTTTCCTGCTATTAAAGGGTAGAAACAATGCTACGAAGGCAAAATGGTTCTCTTCTATGTCTATGTTTATGGGTTTAGATACACTTTAAGTGGGGATGCACTAGATCTTTTGTTTTTTCATTGAAGACATATCACTTTACTTCCTGTCCTGGTGACACCAATGTGCGTCACGGTGATGTAGGGTGTCACTAGTACAGGACATAAGGAAATTCTTCCCATATGGGACAGAAATTAAAAACCTATTAGAGGTTCTAACCCTTCTCAGCTCTATAGAAAACTTCCAGTAAGTGTTGTCTGGAGGTGAGCTTTAAAGGAGAACTGTGGGGTCAGGGCTTTTCCCCATAGTTCTCCTTAGGGTAACGGGACGACACAAACTAGCGTCCTCCCGTCACCCAAAGCTCAGTATCTCAGTAGCTCGCGGTATACTGAGACGTCGCAGCTGAAGCGGATCCCGACAATTATGTCTGGAGCCGCCCAGCTGCGTGAATGACAGCTGGCTCTGCCGATCTAGAGGCAGAGTCAGCTGTACCCGCCCCCTCCCCCGTCTGTTCCGCCAGTCAGCGCTGGAGGATCGGAGCGGGGAATCCAGCCCCTCCCCTGTCACGGCAGAGGGCCGTGACAGGATCGAGAAGTGAGCAAACACCGGCATGTGTTCGCTCACCTCCCGATCTACTGAGCCCAGTTATAAATAGCTTACAAAACTATTGTGCATATATTTTTAGATTGTAAGCCCTCATGGGCAGGGCCCTCCTTACTATCTTGTCTTGAGTTGTATTGTGATTGTAATGTCTTCCTTATATTGTAGAGCGCTGTGCAAATTGTTGGCGCTGTTTAAATCCTGTATAATAATATATATAACATGGATTTTACTAAAACATGACAGTGAATACATCCCCCCTGTAGGTGTATCTACTTGTACAACGCTGCCCACTAGTGGCCAAAGAGTTTTTTCTTCTTACCTTTAAGGCTGGGATCTCCACATTGTCATTGAGACTGACGGAGCCGGAGAGGACGGTGCCTGTCATCACCGTGCCCTGACCCTTGATGGAGAAACAGTGGTCAACTGCCATAAGGAAAGGCCCCGAGGGATCTCTGCGGGGAAGATAGGCCTGAGACTTCAAGAGCTGCAGAACAAGAAGGCAGAAAACACACAAGGGTTCATTCAGAGTGCAAGAGAGCAAGGCCAAATGAGCGTCGTCGCCAGTAGCTCTGCGATATCATCTTACACGAAGTGCAGATTTCTAGTAATTAGAATAAAATACAAACTTAACATACAATTAAACCGTAACTGAATGGAATCTACTTTGCTAAAATCACTGCGTATCAAGGTTAATTCCCTTTTTAGGTAAACTATTTTTCACCCCTTTATTTTTCTTTTTATTCCTTGTTGCATCCTAGCAATGTGGATCTCCTGTAGCAACTTTGCAGCCACTTCCTGTCTACATGCAAATGGGTCCAGCGATCGCTGCATGACACTCCTGCCTGTGTAATGTGTGTTGAAAAGGTCACTTGTAGTCTCCATCTAGGGATGCACCGATACCGATACTAGTATTGGTGCCGATACTGAGTATACGGCCGAGTACTTGTACTCGCCCAAATACTCCGATAACTATCCCGATACCAGAACTTCCGGTCAGAGGGAGATTTCCAGGGGAGTGCTGAGAGAGCATGGAGCCGGCTTCCTTTCCAATCAGGAAGCCGGGTGGTGAGTTATGACCGGCTTCACTTGTTGGTAAGCAGCCTGGCTTCCTAATCAATCAGGAGGCAGACGGCACATTAAGACTCGTGCCCCAGCTTCCTGATTGGTCAGGAAGCCACGCTACCTAGCAATAAGTAACGCCATCTTCTTAGCAAATCAGGAAGCCGGATCATGACGTACCGCACGGCTTCCCGATTGCTAGGAAGCCAGCTTCACCTTTCGCTAAGCAGCCTGATTTCCTCACCAATCAGGGGGCCGGACAGCACCTCCTGGCTTGCCCGACAGCTTCCCGATTGGTCAGGAAGCCAGACAGCCTCAGCAAGTGAAGCCGGTGTTATTTCGCTAGGACACTGGCTTCACAGGCAATCAGGAAGCTGGGCGACGGGTCACGATTCAGCACCTGACTTCTTGATAATCTGGGCACAAGGTACCGGTACTCGGTACAGGCGAGTACCAAAATAAAATATCGGTACTCGTACTCGATACCAGAAAATCGGTATCAGTGCCTCCCTATCTCCATCTGTAGCCTATGTGACAATGCAAAAGAACAATTGTGAGAGAGAGTCAGACTGTTGTCACAATATCACAGTAATTGCCGACCACTTCCTGTCTACATACATGTGCTCCATGTATGTAGACAAGATGGTGACAACGGCAGAAAATCCTGCATAATGAGTGTCAATATGGCTGCCTATAGTCTACACAGGAAGCACACGTGACAGGGTGACAGCACAGGAAAGCCGAGGTTGTCACTCTAACAGAAAATGCCTGAACAAGGACCCCCATGGCAGGATCATCACCAGGGTATATTATTCTA
>NW_017306403.1:1556219-1588837 GCF_000935625.1 Nanorana parkeri | reverse complement strand
TTTGTGACATGATCCTGCAGATGGAGTTATATTAGCACAGAAATGGCTGCTACTGTGATATATATATATCAATTCTTTGAGATAATACAATGGCTGAGTACACAAAGGAGGGCTATATATGGCCAATGTCAGATTCCGGCTTGATACACAGGAACAGTTGTGACTTTCTTTGCAGAGTGCACAGGACCAGCCGTGGCGTGATTGGGAAGGTCAGCGACCTTTGCCTGCTCCCTGCATCTCCTGGGGATCAATATAAAAAGACCACCGGTCATGTTTAATTTTAACGCAAAGCCCCAAATAGCAACAACTATTATCACCTTGGGTGATTTTACAAGATAATGGGGTTTGCAAAGCAGAAGCTCAGTAACAAAAACATGATAGATAGATAGATAGATAGATAGATAGATAGATAGATAGATAGATAGATAGATAGATAGATAGATAGATAGATAGATAGATAGGATTCTTATAAAAAATATATATAAAATAGAAAATTGAAAAATGTATAAATATAAATATATTTTTTTTAAATACTTTTCAAATTTGAACTTGCTAAAGTTTGTGACATGATCCTGCAGATGGAGTTATATTAGCACAGAAATGGCTGCTACTGTGATATATATATATCAATTCTTTGAGATAATACAATGGCTGAGTACACAAAGGAGGGCTATATATGGCCAATGTCAGATTCCGGCTTGATACACAGGAACAGTTGTGACTTTCTTTGCAGAGTGCACAGGACCAGCCGTGGCGTGATTGGGAAGGTCAGCGACCTTTGCCTGCTCCCTGCATCTCCTGGGGATCAATATAAAAAGACCACCGGTCATGTTTAATTTTAACGCAAAGCCCCAAATAGCAACAACTATTATCACCTTGGGTGATTTTACAAGATAATGGGGTTTGCAAAGCAGAAGCTCAGTAACAAAAACATGATAGATAGATAGATAGATAGATAGATAGATAGATAGATAGATAGATAGATAGATAGGATTCTACCCTGAACCCCCACTTTTGCTGCTATAATAGCCTCCATTAATCTGGACCTTCTACAAGATTTTGGAGGGTGTCTGAGGAAATTTGTGCCCATTTAGCCAAAATGACATTTGTAAGGTCAGGTACTGATGAAGAGAACACCTGACTCACATTCGGTGTCCCAATCCACCCAACAGTGTTCATTTTGGTTGAGAACACAGATCTGTGCAGACCACTTGAGTTCCTCCACATCAAAACACGGTCAAAACGTGTCTTTATGGAGCTGGAAACTGTTACCACAAGCTGGAAATGCACAAATGTCTAAAATGTCTTTATGTGGTATTAACTGTGCCCTTCACCTGGAAACATCTGACCTCAATCACTGGGAGGGGTGCCAACATATGGGTAGGTGTGATGGTCGGGTGTTAACAAACTTATGGCCGTAGTATATAAAATATTAGTTTTAAAAACATTTATTGCAGGGTGATTCCATAGCATTTAAATTGTATCTGATACTGGGCTTTCTAGAAAGCCCAGCAGTGTTTTTTGCATAACTGCCTCTAAATCAAAACCCACAAGGGTCTGTATCTGCGGGGAGAAAAGGAAGGGGGAAGAGTCCCTCCTCTGAATTATTCAGCTGTGCATATGATCTGACCAGTCAATTCTTAACACAGGCTCTCTGCAGGCACTTCGAGTGGCAGTGGCATGCCATTTAATGGCTGTAACTGGTAAAAATAACATATGCAATATTTGATATTACACACACACACATATATCAATATAAATAAAACTTCTTTAAAATGTTATTCTTTATTACAGAACATAATAAAGAATTTATGTACAAGAACTGCAACACCTTAGCAGGCTCTTCACTCACCTCAATAAGCTCGGATATTCCCTGAGTAGTCACAGACTCCGGAGCTTCGGGTCCGCCTGGTTTAGCAGCCACAGAAATGATAGGAGACCCGTGGAATCTAGGGGTAGAGAGAGACACACAATAAGAAGGTTGATTCCCAGTATGCATCTGCTAACCAGAGAGAAAAAAATAGATTATTAGAAAGGAAAGGGATAAATTATTAAAAAACAAGCCAAAAAAAACAAAAAAAAAAAAACAGACAACATCCCCACAAAGAATACTAGTTGGGGCCCATTCACAGGGGCATGCATGCCCATGCAGAGACCTGCTCCCCGGAGGGACAGGGCCTGTACTTTCCTATGTGAAGACACGGCTGCACGCAGTTACGCGCAGACTCAAACCTGCTCATCCGTGCAGATCCGAGTACCCGCACTTGGACACAAACAGGGCACCCAGACACACACAGATGTGCAAGTTCAGGTTTGCATGCAACTGTGTGCAGCCTTATCCGTCCATGAGGAGGTATAGACTTCTGCACGCAATTACAGGGAGGCGGATCATTACCTGCCTCCGGCTTCCTTATTGGCCGGGAAGCCGGCTCCATGCTGTGTGGCCGGCTCCATGCAGCACGGAGCCGGCCAAACAGCATGGAGCCTGCTTCCCGGCCAATCAGGAAGCCGGCTACATGTTCTCTCGTGGGAAGAAATCTCCCTCTGACCAAAAGTTCCGGTATCGGGGGTAAGTATCGGAGCATTTGGGAGAGGACAAGTACTCGCCCAAATACTCGGTATCGGCACCGATGCTGGTATCAGTTTCGGTGCATCCCTAGCTTTTGATGCATTTTCCATGTTGTACCAGTGATCAGTGGAGGACACATTTGCTGGAAAAAGTATAAAAAATGCCAGAAGCAGGATTTGTTTTTACAATTTATTGATTACAGGTATTATACCTGACAATTTACATAGCACTTTACATAGTGCACATTCACATCAGTCCCTGCCCCTCATGGAGCTTACAATCTAAGGTCCCCATCTCACATACATACATACATACATACATACATACATACATACATACATACATACTCATACCAGGTGCAATTTAGACAGGAGCCAATTAACCAACCAGCATGTCTTTGGAGTGTGGGAGGAAACCCATGGAAGCAAAGGAAAAACATGCAAACTCCAAACAGATACGGTATTAAAACCAAAGACCCCAGTGCTACAAGGCAGAAGTGTGGGCATTACATGATGCTAGCACCCCAAAGATCCTGGACCCGGAAGACGACCAGACGAAGATGTTGGCATCGGCAAAGACACTTGAGAAGGTCACATCGCCAGAGGAAGGCAAGTACAGTTCCGCTCCAGGACCAAGTCCTGAAAAGTCTTTTCTATTAGCAGACCAACAATCTTTAGCATCAAAAGAGTTAATTCCACAGACTAAAGACACACAAATGCATCCTCAATAATGGACATGACCACTGGCTGGAAGAGGTGGGGGGATGAGGAAAACCCTCTTATCTATTATTGTTTTTGGATTTCGGCATCTTATTGACTCCACATGTGGATTTATCTGACAATATTACCAGAGACAAGAGGGAGCCGCGTTCAGTAGGAGATGGTGATTTGCGCTCAGCATGCGAGTGCGGTCTCCAATGTCGGGTTCATTGTTATCGTGTGAAGGGACATTATGGCCTTCCTTATTAAATGGGTACATGTCCCGGTCATTCTAAACCAAGCACGGAGCTTCAAGTTACCCGAATGTATTTTAAAGTAACGGAAAACTCTTCTTCTGTTAAAGTGCATCACAGCCCCTGGGGTCGAACCAGCGGTTTGAGGGCCACATGTGGCCCTTTGCTGAAGTACACCCCTCAGGCCCCAGCAGCTGGTATTGGGAGCATTGATTGGTAAAGGGGCCTTTAAGAACGGTAAACTTTAGCAGTTTCTTGTACCATGTCCCTGGTCTCTCACAGTCCGCTATAGCAGTGTTTTTCAACCTTTTTTGTGCAAAGGCACACTTTTTTCATGAAAAAAATCACGAGGCACAAGACCTGAGTATTTAAGCACCACACCCCTGGGTTGAAAGTGTAAAGTGTATACATATCTCAAATAAAAAGACATTTTTATTCAGAATTGTCTTTTGGCACCATTAAAGCCCCACTTTTTTTCTTTTTCTTTACACTAGTCAAGTGCACACTGCTGGTGTGTCATGGAAAAGAACCCCCTCACCTTCCCAGTTGCTAGGAGCGTGACAAGACCTGCAGAAAGGGGGGTCCTCTGAGGGATGCTGGCAGAATTGCCTCTATCAATGCTCCGGCTCTGTAACGGCTCAGAGCTCCTGTCACGTCACCGGCTCCTCCCCCCGAGCTGGAGACGTGACAGAAACTTTCATCGCTCCACCCCTCCGGCTCTGTCACGGCTTCATCTTTTCTCCACGCCGTCACTACTCCACGCCCCCCTGCTCTGTCACGCGGCTGCATCACCGCTCTATACCCGGTCACCGCCGCTCCACGGCCCCAGCTATGTCATCGCGGCTGCTCCACGCTCCCAGCTCTCGTCGCGGCTCCATTGCCGACCCGCGTCCCCTGCTCTCGCACCGGTATGATTGGTCTATTTGTGAGCCAAAGCCGCGGCACACCAGACAATATCTCACGGCACACTAGTGTGCCGCGGCACAGTGGTTGAAAAACGCTGCGCTATAGCATGACTTCAGTCTTCAACCGCTCCTGTAACAGTCTATGACCATTTCCTGTAGTAAGCCTTCAGCCTGTGATAGTCTTCTGTAACAATTTATATCATATACCACCAGGGGTGCCGACTAAGGTGGGGAGCGGATACTGGTGGTCACGTTGCAAAGGAGGTGGGTGTTGGAGATGGGGGGTTTGATGGGGAGCTGGTGGTGCACACTAACAGCGCTTTGGCCGACGTCCTGGTGATGCACTGCCCAGCTCTTGACATCAGACTATGGGTATCTAGAATCTAACTTGGTATCAGCCTCCTGCAGTCCCTGTACAGCAGGGTCTGGGGTGCGAGAGGAAGAAGAAGCACGCAGAGCCGATCAGCTCATGTGCTGACAAGAAGCATGCTGATAGGAAGTGACAGCAGAGTGACAGAGAGACGAGTTCATCACTGTACTACTTGTCTTTTCCTTGTCCAGTCACAAGCTGGGGGCAAGTTCATGACGACTTGGGCTCAAAAGAAGTGGGGGGAATGATGCTAGACATCAGACTAAGGACAACTAGTATCTGACTTAGTATCAGCCTCCTGCAGTCCCTGTACAGCAAGGCTTGATTGCGTGCTAATTCTTTCTCTCACACTCAAGCCTTGCTGTACAGGGACTGCAGGAGGCTGATACTAAGTCAGATACTAGTTGTCCTTAGTCTGATGTCTAGCATCATTCACACCACTTCTTTTGAGCCCAGGTCATCCTGGACTCGCCCCCAGCCTGTGACTGGACAAGGTAAAGACAAGTAGTACAGTGATGAGCTCATCTCTCTGTCACTCTGTTGTCGCTTCCTATGAGCATGCTTCTTATCAGCACATGAGCTGCTCGACTTCTTGTGCTGCTGCTTCCTCTCACAGAGTCGATCAGCTCATATGCTGACAAGAAGCATGCTGATAGGAGGAGAGCGTGACAAAGAGGTAAGCTCTGTGCTGCTTCTCTTTTCCTTGTGGGGGCGAGTCCAAGACAACCTGGACTCAGAGGGAGTCGGTTGAGTGATGCTAGACATCAGATGGAGTACATCTAGCATCTGAGTTGGTATCAGCCTCTTGCAGTCCCTGTAGAGGAAGGCTTGTGTGTGAGAGGAAGCAGCACATGGAGTCGAGCAGCTCATGTGCTTGCAAGAAGCATGCTGATAGGAAAGAGAGAGAGAGAGAGAGAGAGAGAGAGAGGAAAGAGAGAGAGAGATCAGCTCTGTGCCGCTTCTCTTTTCCTTGTGGGGGCGAATTCCTGAAAACCTGGACTCAGAGGAAGTGGGTTGAGTGATGCTAGACATTAGACGGAGGACATCTAGTGGCGGGGGAAATCTATGGATCGAAAGTGAATAGCTGGTTTTGTTATTTAATGGGCTATTCATTTGTATTTGGTTGTTCTTGGCTGGAGTTCTGCATTTAAAAAAGGAGAACTATGGGGTTAAGGCTTTTCCCCATAGTTCTCATTATTAATACAACCCAGTGCCAAAGCTTCTGAAAATCGGTCCAAAGTGTGGTTGAGGGGGATGCACTTCCTTTGCCCTAGCAGGAGCAGGACACCCCTTGTTTTATAGACGGATCTCTCCGGGCTTCATCCTCTCCGGCACACGTTGAATTTTTTTAGCGTGAGCCTCCAACAGTGACTTCCAGTGAGTGTAATCCGTTTGCCCACGGCTCTGATTGGGAACATTCATACGGAGAGTCAAAAGAGATTAAGCACAAAGCTCGGGGAAATTCAATTACACTTAATCCAAACAGCAAAAAAAAAAAACGAACATTGCGTGAAGAGGAACAATTGTTGAAACAGGTGTATTCATTTTAACAAATAATAACAATCCCATGCACGGATTCGGGGGAAAGAATGACTGGAGCCGAGTGATGCCCGCTGCTCCAACCACCAAGACCTTTTATAGAGCGGCTGCCAAAAACCGACGTAGTGTTCAGCATCGCTCCCTGCCACCAAGATCGACCGCCGTGCAAAGACGACAGATCGGATATTTCCATTCTAAAAGGTTTTACGGGGTTTTCTATAAAAATGATATTAAAAGGAGTTGTGGAGTCCCGGCATCTCCTCTCCTGTTATAACATCAGCATTGTAATAGGAATACATACTGGAGATGTTTCTGATAATACAATCAAAGCTTACTTGAAAAATTCCCTTTTATATAGGGAGTGCCGCCTTCCGCCTGCCGATCACTTCCACAAAGCTCCTGGATTCCCAGTGTGCTTTGCGTCTCTTTCCCTGCTGCTTGAAGCGATACAATCTCCATTTCCCCAAGACTACATGTCCCATCATGCATTGCTTCCAGCGAGCAATGATGATGTTACATTGTTCGGATATGGAGTTGGAGTTCAGAAGGCAGGCTCTGTGAAATTGGTGAAACGAGGAAGTGCATGTTCACGGGGCTGCGTGAAATGGTGTCACTGCATTGAGGAAGTATATCCAATGGGTATCTTCAATTTACAAACGTCTTGATGGATATGGTTATTAGGAGCAGGATAGAAATGTATAGAAATTCAATACGGAAATACAGACTTATATTTAGTTTTTGGCCATGGATGCCCTTTAAACCACTGCTGGGGTAAAGTAAAAAAAAAAGCTCAACTCGAGGATAAGCAAATATTGTCCATGTGTGTTCTTCCTTGATGATCCTGGTGAGCTTTGTGTATTTCTTCCAGATCTGTGCAAAACTTGGAGCTTCCTGTAATGAAGACCGCTCACTGCTGCTCTCTCTCCTTGTGTAGGGTGACTGGTCTTGTCTCCTCGCCCGTCTGTAATAAAGACCGGTCACTGCTGCTCTCTCTCCTTGTGCAGGGTGACTGGTCTTGTCTCCGCCCCCTCCTGTATTTTTTTTTTAAGCAGCTTGTAGTGGGTGGGGCCTGCTGGGTCCCTCCCACAGCTCTGCTCTCTGCACAGGCTATGTACAGCACAGTGATGATGTCACTGCAACATTTACAAAGTTATTACAGTTAGCAAAGACATTTCATGCACACAGAGTGAATTTATATCCTTTGCGGCTATTGAGGAATGTATCTAGCTTAAAGTTTGTGTCCCCGGAGGTCAGCTTTAGTTTTAGGGCTGGAACTCCTCTCAGTTTTGTATTGCCGTTTGTGTCTCTGTCCTGGGGTCTAGTGTTACTGCGACAGAAAGTGAAGGGAAATCACTGTTGGCATAGCCGTCACTAGAACAGGAATAGGAGGGGAATTCTCCTAATGGGGACACCTGGACACCCAAGAGCAGAATTTTCCTCACCTTTAAGAGATTATCAATCACTCCTGGTTATGTCTCTAGAACAGGAAGTGAAGGGAAAAATCACTGTCGGTAAAGCTGTAACTGGAACAAGAGTAGCGGGGAAATCTTCCAATGGGGACACCTGTTCCAGGGACACATGTCTAAGAGAGGAATTCTTCTCACCTTGAAGAGATTCTCAATCACTTATTGTTGTGTCTCTGGGACAGGAAGTGAAGGGAATATGCTCCAGTAGAGCACAGCCAGGAATAAAACAGTTTTAGATACTTTAAAGTCAACCTTTCAGTACCCTAAGGGTATTGAACATGCCTTGGTACCATACCTACCTTTGGACGGCCGATCCAGCACTGGGAGATCTCTGAAATCTGGGGCCACAGTAACACAGTATTCTTTATACTTCCGGAGAGTGCCGAAAGCTGGGGAGCTCCATTCACCTCCCATCTGTTCCTACAGGCCTCTCACTATGAAAGACAGCCATACTGGCCAACAGGAACATGTTATTGCAGCCACAGATTTCAGGGTTCCTCCTGTGCTGTGTCAATAAGCTGACGTTAAGTACAGGCCTGTATTGTACTGCCAAAATATGTCTTTGGGACCCTGAGGGGACCCAGGCTGCTGCACCGCTAGCAGGAAGAGCCCATATCACCCAAGCAACAATATGGATACCTAAAGGACACCCCACTCTGCAATGGGGAAGAGAGAAGACTCAGGACTTGGTGTGCCATGCGACTACAGATTCAGGAAAATACCGTATTTTTGGCCTCGTCAATGAGCTTCACTCACTTTGTACTTTCCAGCGTCTTCTGCATCCTCTTGGTCATTCTGTCAATAGCCGCCTGCCTCTTGTTTTCCGGAAGCAAGTCTGTTTTATTTAACACTACCACCATCTTGTTGCAGGCAATCTGGCCTATGACCAGGCACTCCGCTGACTGCGTCTGCATGCCCTTTGTCACGTCGATGACCAGCATCATCAGATCGATAATCTGTGCACCTGCCCGGGAAGAGACAATAAAAACTGTCAGAGCTACAGAGACAATGTGGAAATATCAGGTGTCCATAAGTAGAAAACATCGACTTCCCAGATCTGAACTATGGTGAACGATAGGTATGGCTACTTTCCAAATTCCTGGAATGCTATCTCTGTAGATGTGGTGATTTCCAGGGCCCATTCACACCACATCCTGATCATCTCCAGACCAGACCAGATTGTTTGCGGACCCAAAATGCATCCTAATGTATCCCTACGTTATTTCTGGTCTCTGTTCACACCAGCGCAGTCCGTTCCAGACCAGAAAAATACTGCATATCTCATTTTGTCTGGTCTGGAATGCACTGGAACTGCGGGCCGGGCAGGTTCACACCCTTTTTCGCACCATTTTCTGGTCTGGAAAATAGCGAGAACCTGCCCTCAGGCTGCATCTATCTTATCAAAACCAAAACCTTCCACCAGTTTCCTGAGAAAGAGAAGATCTGCCAACATTAGTCATGAAGAACAGCTATGGCCAAGGACCCCTTACGGGTCGGTAACGTTGGTCCGTTAACGTGTGGTTACGCTCGTTAAGGCGGCCCAATTAACATGACTTTCTCACGTCACTGTGGGGTAGAGTAGTGATGTAGAGGTCAGCGGGAAGAACCAGGAAGAGCTTCATGGGAACTGTGGGGATGTCCCAGCAGACTTTGGAAGACCAGCTCTTTGCAAGAGAGCAGCACAAGTGACAGGAGAAGTCTTAAGCCTCTTCCTTACAGGTATGTGTTTTCCTAAAAGCTTTTTAGCACATGACAGGGTCCATTTAAGTGCGCCTATGCACAGACTATGGAGTGTAAAGTATTTACATATTCTTAAGCAGTAAAAGAGCTTTAAAACAAGCCCTCTCTGATCTATGTATCTGCAGAAACTGTGGAGCAATTCATCCTCAAATTTCATACCCTAGGTGCTGAAATCGGTTCCTCTACCCTTTTTTTTCCTCTGGCAGCAAAAACTAGACAGCCTGTTAGAAACAGATTGAAACCTGACCTCAGGGTCCCTGTGAGGATGAATTTATGTGCAGTTCCTGCAGCTAAAGAGGTAATTGAGGGCTTGTGTTATAACTCTTTGACTGTTGTTAAGAATATGTCAATCTTTTAAAGCAGAATTCTATGCAGAAGCAAAGAAAGCATATGCAAGCTCCAAGCAAACTTGGTACTAACACAAGGCTGAGGACCTTGCCCCCATCCCCATGTGATAGTGCAGGATCAATCATCAGGTAACAGAACTGTCACATGACACTCATTGGTCAGTGTGGTCGTGTGACCATGCTGACCAATAAGCGCTTGCCATTTGCGAGCATTAGGAGCATACCATACTGCGGGGCTGGGAAATACGGTCCGCTACACTAGTGGTTGGCATGGACTTCAGACATGCAAGTGCAGCGGGGGACCACGGGAGGTGGTCTGGGGGAGGAATGTTGATTTTTATATGTAAATTGAATAAGGTTATATAACCACCATTTTTATTTATGTTGTGTTTGAATTCACCCAGCACTCCAAAAGCTCCCTTTTCCATAGCGAAAACAGACAATTATTCAAATTGTGCGTACTGCATTCGCCCAATGTCTGAGCGAGCACCATGGTAGCGGCAAATCCCAATGAGGACAGACAGCCGACTATTGTCCAGAGAGCCAAAAGCTGAACTTTCATGGGGAAAACTGAATTGAATTAGTAATTTAATAATTGATTTTACCTGCAATCTGGTATTGCCTTTTAGGATATATTTTACAGTCCGGACAAAGAAATAACAAGTATTCAATAAATATTTTATATAGATCTATATAGATATATATATTAGTATACTATATATAAAAATAAAACGGCTGTGAATTACTTGTATTTGATGCACCAAGTGATTCACCTCTGGTTTCGCTTTTCACAGAGGCTTTTTCCCAATTTCTAGAGACCCATCATTGAGAATAAAATTCATGAGTCATGAGAAGATAAGGCTCCAGGAGTAGGATAGAGCAACGGCTTAAGGTCAGCCTTTAACTGCTGACCACACAGATAACCATAATACACTTCCCATTCAGTGACCTGCTTAGAGCATCCGAAAACCACTTCCCTCGCTGACAGCAGCACTGGCGGGATTAAAGAAAATGAAACCTTTTCAGGAGCAGAAATAGTGGAGGACACCGGTACAAAGGGCGCTTCTTTGTTTCTCTTGTAGCAGGTGAAAAACAGCTTTTTGGAGGATTACAGGAGGTATCCCATGAAAATCAAAATTTAATAATTGAGCTTTGGTGCACCTAAAGGTAAACATTGATTTGGGAAGTCCATTTTTTTAACACATTGAAGTTTTACAATACTAGGACCAGAGTACTGGCACATTGTTGCAAATTGGAACAATGGGACATTGACTCCTGAGATCTGAAAGCATGGCACAATGACACAAGGGATCCATGACCAATAGCACAATGGCATTCAGAGTTCCAGGACAATGGCTAACTAGCACCGAGAGTCCTGCCCAATGGCACACTGGGATCCAGAGTCCCTGGTCAATAGCACAACAGAACCCTGTGTCCCCTGCTGATGGCCATTGACGTCCCCAGCCAATGGAACATTGGTGCCAGAATCCACAGCCAATGGCACTGGTGTATGGAGTCCACGACCAATGTCACACTAGAGTCTGGAGTCCCCGCCCACTGGCACACCATACATTTCCTGACCAATGACACAACAGGACCCCAAGTCCCTTGCTGATGGCACATTGGAATGGTGCCAGAGTCCACAGCCAATGGGCACTGGTGTATGGAGTCCTGGATCAATGGCACATCAGAGTTGTGAATGCGCCTAAAAAATTACAGCTGGTGCCTAACTTTTTAGGTTTTCTCTAGTTGTTGTCAATGGAGCAACAGTTATCGGGATTGGACAGACTGGTCCCTGAATTCCATATTCATTTGTCCACCCCTGTACTAGAGGTCCAAGAACATTGACAAACCGACCGCTACAATCAAATGACACAAACACTGAGATTCCAGGACAATGCAGTCTAACCAAGAATAATTGGGGCCCTCGGTCAATGGACCACTGGCACCAGAGTCTACAGCTAATGGCACTGGCATATGTAGTCTAATGACACACCAGAGTCTGGAGTCCCCAGCCACTGGCACACCTTGAATTTCCTGGCCAATGACGCAACAGAACCCCAGGTCCCCTGTTGATGGCACTCTGTTGCTCACAAGCAATGGCACTGGCGTATGAAGACCCTCGCCAACTCTTGGGGTCCTGGGCTAATGAAACAATAAAAGGTGGTCATAGACATAATCTGGAAGACGCCAAATACAGGGAATTTAGACTTGACCACTTGAGCATTTGCTAGAGGATGAAGAACAAACGAACAATTGCCTTGGCCAACAAACACATAAAAAAATCAACAAACATGCTGAAAAAATCAGTTCCGATAAAAGATAATCATGAGCAAAGTGCACATAACCTTCCTTCATGCAGACCATGCTCCTTTCTAACTTGATTTCTATGTGATGGCGGCACGTTGTAAGATGACTAATCCAAATCTCTCAACAACATCTACGGCACAATCTCAAGCCTGTCCTGTCTTAATGATCGCCAAAACCTGTCTTGATTAAAAGATTGTTCTCTCACATCTGTGGTCATCTTAAGGGTGGTCATACCAGAGCAATGTTTTGAAGGAGTGGTGTATCGACAAGAACATCCATGATGGGTGAATGTGGCACAAACACAGTGAAAGTTCTGATCCCTTTTCCCCATAGAACTTGTAATGATTACCTATTGGTTACAACAAGATTTTTTTAGGTTGCTGGAGAACCTCTTCACACAATCTGCTTCAGATCATCAGTGCTTGTTAATGCACATGTACAAAGTTACATAGTCAGGTTGAAAAAAGACACCATCAAGTTCAACCTAATGCACATCTACATGGCTAGGCTGCCTAAAGCAATGCTTGGAAAGTTGCATCAGCTTTTTTTTTATCCAGCCATTTATGTCAACCATGATGTGGGGTTGTCAAAAGAAACAGCGTTGAGCTACCAGGGCAGGGCTGGACAAATTCCAAGAGCCAGGTTGCCAATGCTCCTTAGAAATTACAGCTGGTGCCCAACTTTTGAGGTTTTCTCTAGTTGTTGCCAATGGAGCTGGCTCCTAAAAAAAAATCCTGCCATTACCAGGGGGCCCGGAGTCTTCTTCTGATGGCACGATGGCCAAAGGAAACCGGGTGTCCAGAGTCCCTTGCCAATGGCCAAGAG
Organism: Nanorana parkeri; assembly: GCF_000935625.1. NCBI lineage: Eukaryota > Metazoa > Chordata > Amphibia > Anura > Dicroglossidae > Nanorana > Nanorana parkeri. The sequence goes on along the minus strand of NW_017306403.1, from coordinate 1,575,814 downwards.
ACCCGTGGCCAATGGCACACTGGCATGTAGAGTTCCCTGTCAATGGCTTACCAGCAGAGTGCCCGGGCAATGGCACACTGGGGCCCAGAGTTTTGCAAAACAATAGCCAGAGTCCTGGCACATTGTTGCAAATTGGAACAATGGCACACACCTGAGATCTGAAAGCATGGCACAATGGCCCAAGGCACACTGGCATCCAGAGTTCCCGGTCACTGGCTAACCAGGGTCCAGAGTCCCCAGCCAATGAAAAACCAGAGCCCAGAGTCCCTGGCCAATGACACAATGGAACCCACGAGTTCTGTGATGATGGCACAATGGTGCCCAGTGTCCCCGGCCATTAGAACATGGGTGTCCGGAGTCCACAGCCAATGACACTGGCGTATGGAGTCCCAGACCAATGACACACCTGCTAGCTCCTGGTTTGGAACAGACCCGCTCCTAAATTCCATATTAATTTGTCAACTCCCATACTAGGGATGTAAGAACACTGGCAAACCGCCCCCTGCCATCCAATGGCATAGAGAAACTGGGATCAGGACCATGAGGTCTGACCAGGAATAATAGAACTAAGATGCCAACTGGTTTCTTTGAGCAAGAAGAATATCCCTTCCTGTATATACGATAAATAAGGCCGACTATGTAAATCGCAAACTACCCACAATGTACTGCCGAGCACTAACCCGCATACTAGAGCCAAAACTGCCCGGGTCAGGTCAACCACTTAATAACAGTACACGGCTGTTAATTTCTACAGCAAAACAAAACTTCAAACTGAGAAACCTCTACTGATTGAAAGCAGAGGTCTGCTGAAACACGGCCCGGTTCTGTTATTCCTTCCTAACCATCCATGACTACCAGCCTTGAAATAAGATAATCCTCTTGATCGAAGGGGAATTGGGAACAGACCGCGGTCTGCTAATGATGCCCTGGCACAGTCGCCTGGTTGTAATGGTTTAGAAAACGAAGAATGGAGGAAAGAAGGGGAAAAAAAGAAACAAACGGAGATCCGCAGATAATACTTCTGTCGTTCCGATAAATCTAACGCTGTTCTCTAATTTTCGGAGCCTTTGTGGCACTTCCCTTACAAGGCACGGCGCTGCAAATCAATGCGGGTTATGAGGCTTAGTTATGGTTCATTGAAGCACGAGTCGCGCGGTTTAAGTTTTATTACGAAGAAAAAAACAAGAGCCAAAAGTGAGACACAATGGAAGGCAATTTCTGGTCGCCAACAGAGCAGCAAAGAATAATGAGGAGGACGACGGAACGTATAATGTAACATTACTACATAATGGAGGACCTGGCTTTGTCACCCTTCGGGCGGCGTTGTCATTCTTATTGTTCCATAGGATTATGCATGTTATAAATCAGAACTGTATTCAAAAGAAGAACTCCGGGATGCACAAAAATTAACCCTTGCAGTGGGGCTACCCCTGCACTGCAAGGGTTAACTGCTCTTTTTGGTCTAAGGGCTGGATTAAAGAAGATGTACTCATCCTATTATCAGTCCCACTGGGCTGCTAGACCGGACCCTGCAGCCTCTTCTCCCCCGGGCTTTGTGCGGTCTAGGGACCCGTGACATCATCACGTCTAATGGAAGGTCCACTGACTTGCACTGGACTGAGGTTCGGGTGAGTGTATCTTCTTTATTCTGGCCCATAGACCAAAACGAGCAGTTTACCCTTGCAGTGCAGGGGCAGCCCCACTGCAAGGGGTTAACTGCTCGTTTTGGTCTAGAGGATGAATTAAGATATACTTGCCTGACCCTTGCTCCCACCTGGCTGCTGGACCGGTACTCTTCTCCCCAACCCTCCAGTCTCCGGCAGTCTAAGGACCCCTGACATTATCACGATCACGTCCATTGACTTGCATTAGACGTGGGGACGCCGAGGAGCGGAGAGGGAGAGAGGCGATACCTAACATGTGTGGTGCAATCGTCGTTTACGTGCATCCCCTAAAAATTACATTTTTTTAATTAATTTTTATTTTATTATTTTTTACTTTATTACTTTTTTTTCCACTTAACTTTAATTCCATCATACAGGGGATAACAAGCTCCAATGGGACAGGTTCTGTTTATGGAGACATCTAGGGTCTATCAGATCGCAGGGGAGAGAGGGGATCGCAGGTGTCGCCACCACAACAGCTTCCTGAGTGGCCAGAAAGCCGACTCCCTGATTCCTCGTCAGCTGGTGACGAGGTAGCATGTAGCCGGCTTCCCGGCCAATCAGGAATCCGGGCAGTGAGTCATTACACGCCTCGTGGCTTCCTGATTACCCATAGAACCAGCTTTCTTGCCAATCAGAAAGCGCGGCGTCGAGTCATTACATGCTACCTGACTTCCTTAATGGGACTTGCAGTATCGGTACTCAGTATTGGCGAGTATCGGGAAAAAAATATCGGTACTCGATACTGAAAAACTGGTATCGTTGAATCCCCACTGTCCTTCCTTCTGGAGGGGGCCTACTTGTGTTCCCCATGGTCCCTGTGTGTGGTGTAAAGTAGTCACCGCTCCAAGCTCACTCCCGGGATGGACTACAATCTCAATACAAATTAGTAAACTAAACCTGAGACACCGCCGAAAGCCTGATTTCAGCTCTCAGCTGATGTGCTACAACTTCTTACATAGCCGGATATTTCAATTTTTTCACTTTTTATCCCTGAAAAATAAAACTCGTCACTGAACAGGTCAGCGCTCAGATGTAAGAACATCAAACTGTTGATGGAAATGAAGCATTGCATAAGATGTCAGCACTATGTAAATGAACGCCATATATAAAGCGAGTCTATTTGCGGCTGACGGCGGGCGAAGACATTAATTTAATTTTCTGTTTAACACAAAAAAAAAATATTAATAAGAATAATTTCACTTCAAACAGGAAAGGAGACTTCAAAAACAGAAAAACATTAATCAATTTTTACACAATTTGCATTAATTATTCACTTTAAATATTCACTTAGCAGCACCGAATGTTGGAATGAACGCGGCGGGCGACGCATGGTGCAATTGACGCCAGCAGAGATATTCTGGACTCTCTTGATATAATCAGAAAGCTGCAACTGAAGGATCCGGCGTAAACATGCGCGCGTCTGTAGCGTCGGTCACCAAAGTCTTCCAACGTGATGGCGGATTGACATTACTGTTCTCAGTATTCCGGTGAGGACATCTTGTGGTAAAAATTAAGTACTGCAGGTAAACTTCCCATATTCATTACATACCTTATATTAGACCCAGTGATGTCATCACTGGGTCCCGATGCTTCTCTGTGTGATTTAGGCAGATCACGACTGGTGGGAGGGGCCGACAAGAGTGCTGTACTCCTTTCAAGAGCCCTCATCCCTTATGCAAGCAGTGGGCTGGCTTGTGGGAGGAGTTATGCAAATATCAAAATGCCTTGATGGGTGGATATCAGTTTGAAGGAGCAGGCGTTCCTAGACAGGCAGAATTTGCATGCAGAGCACCCTAGGTAGAGCCCACGTGACGCTGAGCTTTCATGATTGTGTGGACTGAAATGAATAAAAGGGGCAGGCCGGGGACAGTCAGGCTGAGGAAGAAACACCTAGATGATGCTGGGCATTCCACAGCCAGGAAATGAGATGTGCCTTATGTGACTTTCTGCACCTTCAAATGCAGATCACGAGAAGAACCTATTCGAGGAGGAAGCCATTCTCTGCTACTGAAAGCACCTCAGCACAATGAATTGCAGATTTCTACAGGTGCTTATAATTTGATATTGGGGAGGTTTCATCTTTTTTTTTCTGGTTGGACGTCTCCTTTAAGGGCGGGCTTCTCCTTTAAGGGTGGGCATTTCCTTCGAGGGTGGGCGTCTCCTCTAGCGGTGGGCGTCTCCTGTAATGGTGGACCTCTACTCTAGCGATGGGCGTCTCCTCTAGTGGTGGGCGTCTCTTCTAGCGGTGGGCGTTTCCTCTAGCGGTGGGCGTCTCCTGTAATGGTGGACCTCTACTCTAGCGATGGGCGTCTTCTCTAGTGGGGGCGTCTTCTCTAGCGGTGGGCGTCTCTTCTAGCGGTGGGAGTCTGCTCTAGCGGTGGGAGTCTCCTCTAGCGGTGGGAGTCTCCTCTAGCGGTGGGAGTCTCCTCTAGCGGTGGGAGTCTCCTCTAGCGGTGGGCGTCTCCTCTAGCGGAGGGCGTCTCCTCTAGCGGTGGGCGTCTCCTCTAGCGGTGGGCGTCTCCTCTAGCGGTGGGCGTCTCCTCTAAGACTGAAAAGACAAGAGCCCAAACCCCGACATACATGTGGAAATAAACGCTGTGTGCGGACGACATTTTTGCTCTCTGGTTGTAGTGTGATTTTAGAAGACTTTTTGAAGACAGTAAAGAGGCAACCCGACCAAATTATTGTTTATTGTAATGCAGAGGTGGGCAAGTAGCCAATCAGTTCATGTGCTGACAAGAAGCTGGCTAAGAGGAGAAGAGAGCAGTGTCACAGAGAGATGATCTCATCATTGTGCTACTTCTCATTTCACTGTCCAGTCACAGGCTGGGGGCTCATCCGGGATGACCTGGGCCCAGGGGAGGGGGGTTGACTAATGATCAGACTGAGGACATCTAGGAGGCAGAAAAAGAGTGCTCCGGGAGGGGAAGTAGATGGAAACTGACTGGTACAGCCAAAGCTGGTTTTGTTATTGTATCTTTCAATGGGTATTCATGTTATTTTGGTTGGTGTTTTGCTTTAAATCTACAGTAATCATTAAATAATTATTTTGATCCTGCCCTGAAGGTCCTTGTTCGGGCACTTCCTGTTATAGGGTGACAACGCTCTGTCCCTGTCCCCCCCATCTCTTTTTTGTCCATGTTTTCTTAATAACTGAAAACATGAGGGAGACCTGAATGTGCTCATTGTTAGATGGGACGCCGGCAGGACAGGCTGGTGACACGGCTCTGGTACGGCCCGGCCCCACGCTGGGGAGATGTGGCAGAACTTTGAAAGCCATTATAGGAGACAAATATCGACCTGTGAACGTTTACAGCCGAACTCCGGCCTTTCACAGCTGTACCGGCTCCTCTCCTGGACTCAAATGGCTTCCTCTGATTTCACTGCACACTGTGAGACACCGGTACAGCTGTGCAGGACTACAGAACCCCTCCACCCCCAAATGGATTCTTTGACAGCCCTGTCATCACAAGGCAGCCAGCTGGGCTCTGATACAACAGGTCATGGGGGGAACCGGCACATTTTACTGATTTAGACATGGACTGGTGACAGGTCTGTGATGTCAGTAGGGAGCAGTATTTGTATTCCAAAAACCTCACACAAGGTCACGTCACTGGCTTTGGCCTGCTACACTGAGCCTTCCAGGTACGCTCCGAGGGGAACGCAGCCCCCTGCCGCTCCGAGAGGAACGCTGCCCCCTGCCGCTCCAAAGGGGAAAGCTGCCCCCTGCCGCTCCAAAGGGGAAAGCTGCCCCCTGCCGCTCCAAAGGGGAAAGCTGCCCCGGGGGGAACGCTGCCCCCTGCCGCCCTGAGGGGAACGCTGCCCCCTGCTGCACATAGGGGAACACTCCACCCTACTGCTCATAGGAGAACACTGCATCTTCAGCACCGGGCAATGCTGCCCCCTACTGCGCATAGCAGGACACTGCTTCTACGGCTCATAGGATTACTGCTTCTGTCTCGAAGCAGTGGTCTCTCTGCAGAGCTCTGCTAACCCCCTTACTGAGCCAGCCCTACAGCTCTACAAATCAGCAAAGCTCATGCTCCTTGCTGATTGGACAGCTCAGATTCCGAGTCAGCAGGGGGCGTGTCATACCTCTGTAGGGAGATTTCTGCTTACCCACAGAGAGCAAGGGCCCCCTTCTCTGCAGCCTGCTGGCAGGACACAGACTTTTCTACTCGGGCTGAGGCTGATTTAGACAATAAAAACAAAAAGTCATCAAAAGCTGTTTGTTTAGAATCACCTGGAATGTATTTAACGGATTTAAACCCGAAAGTTCAATTGGGCTTTCGGTTGGACGGGCACGATAATAGTTGGCAGGGGGCGGGCGACAGCGGCCCTCCAGCTGTGCTCTAGCTACAAATCCCAGCATGCATCTGCCTCTGGGAGTCATGTCTGTAACTGTCAGTCTTGCAATGCCTCATGGGACTTGTAGTTCCACAATCGCTGGAGGGGCCAGAGTTGCCCACCCCTGGTCTAAGGGCAGGTACATTGATCTGCACTGATCATCCCAAGGGGATTGAAGTGACTGAGGTAGCCTGGCGCTAATCTAGAACCATCGCCGTAGATCTCAGTTGGCTCCTCTGTGACCTCACAAAACACACAACCCCCCACGTCCAATACCTCGCGTTTCCCTAACGCGGCCTGGTGCTGAACTCTCCTAATGAGGCCGCTGATACCCCGACCATTGCGTCACCCGGCTAAGTACGAACACACAGATGCACCGGCCACACGAACCTTCCCCTAATCTCGTCTCCCTCGAGCGCTCACCCGAGTTCACGAAGCACTGACGGTATCAGGCCGAAAACAACGCTCGGGCTTTTTTGGAGGTTTTTTTCGCCGGAAAGTGGAAACAGATCCGTCTGTTGGATACCACGACGACGACGCAAGGGAATCGTTTGGGGACAGCGGAGGGGAACGGGCTGCGGACCCTTTTTTCAATTATTCCAGGAATTTACAATCTGCAGATTTGGTTGACCCTTTCCCTGCCGGGGGGGGGGATGGGGGAATCCTGAGCGCAGATGATGAGAGGGCAAAAGTTTAGACGTGATCTGGAACAACATCAATTGCTTGTGCACGTGTCGCTGGAAGTACGGATTACAGAAATAGAACCGGCACAGATGTGTCCACCAAAAAAGAATTCCATACAACGCGAAGTTCTACTGCAAGAGGAAGAGAGATTGTTACAATGTATCTAAAACTAGCAACAATGTAACATAATGCAGCTTACCTGTCCTTAGAGGCGGTGGCTGCATTTGTTTTCCTTTCTTTTCACCTGGTGATCCTGCCAGTAACACACTTCCTGTCCTAGGGTGACAACGCTCACTGACTGACTGACTATGCAGGAGGAGCGCGATGCACCGATGCCGATACCGAGTATTTGGGCGAGTACTCGTACACAGCTCTGCCATTTAGCGCCACTCTGTTTGGCAGGGCAGGAGACTGACATTTGCTCTGCTGCATTTAAGTAACTCTTACAGGTCCCGTCCCTCCCCAGCCTGTGACTGGACAGTGAAAGGAGAAGCAGCAGACCGAGAAGCCTGTCTCTGTGTCACTCTGCTCTCTCCTCCTATCAGTATGATAACACATGAGCACTGCAGCACACCTGGCTGGCTCCTTATGCTACCTCTCCTTCCTCCAGTCTGAGCTGTGCTGTACAGGGGGCCGCAACAGGCCGATATAAGGTCAAATTCTTTTATTTCTGCCGGGACTTCAGCTTTAAAATGATGGGAACAACCCAAAAAAAAAGGGGTGAAGAGTGACAGCAGAGCCCCGCCCCCTGCGTTCTGTGCGGTGCGTATATAAGTGAAACAATCTTGTATGTTCAATTACATTTGTATGTTGACTCTCTACAGGGGGGGGAAAAAAACCTTAACCAGAAACATTCGGAGGCCTGCTGCCGTTTAACCATCCTGCCGGTGTGCGAAGCCGCGCTCGGCATAGCTATGCGGATTGTGTTGCGCTTCTTCCTCGGCCGGCACGTCCAGTCCCTTCCCCCCCATGGGCGCTCGATAATCTGCTCTGAATCAGGAAGAGCGCCAACCTGAAATTCGCTCCTACACATTAGCTCTCGGGAAGGGGAAATTGGTTTAAAAAAATTTTTTTTTCTATAAAAATATACAAATTTTAATAAAAAATACTCCAGGGGCCCCGTGTGTTCTTATAAAATGTCAGTAGGGTTCAGTATTGAGTTGGCTCCGCCCTTTGCAGCTATTATAGCTTCAACTCTTCTGGGAAGGCGTCCACAAGGTTTAGGAGTGTGTCTATGGGAATGTTGGACCATTTGTGAGGTCAGGTACTGATGTTGGACGGGAAGGCCGGGCTCGCAGTCTCCGCTCTAATTCATCCCAAAGGTGTTCTATCGGGTTGAGGTCAGGACTCTGTGCAGGCCAGCCAAGTTCCTCCACCCCAAACTCCCCCATCCATGTCTTTATGGACCTTGCTTTGTGCACTGGTGCGCAGTCATATTGGAACAGGAAGGGGCCCTCCCCAAACTGTTCCCACAAAGTTGGGAGCATGAAATTGTCCAAAATGTCTTGGTGTGCTGATGCCTTAAGACTTCCCCTCACTGGAACTAAGGGGCCAAGCCCAAACCCTGAAAAACAACCCCCACCCCATAATCCCCCCTCCAACAAACTTTACACTTGGCACAATGCAGTCAGACAAGTACCGTTCCCCTGGCAACCGCCAAACCCAGACACGCCCATCTGAGTGCCAGACAGAGAAGCGTGATTGGTCACTCCAGAGAACACGTCTCCACTTCTCTAGAGTCCAGTGGCGGCGCGCTTTACACCACGGCATCCCACGCTTTGCATTGCACTTGGTGATGTGAGGCTTGGATGCAGCTGCTCGGCCATGGAAACCCATTCCATGAAGCTCTCTACGCACTGTTGTTGTGCCAATCTGAAGGCCATTGACTCTGCCCCGCTCTGTCATTTTACGTGGCCTACCACTTCGTGGCTGAGTTGCTGTTGTTCCCGGTTGCTTCCACTTTGTGATAATACCACTAACAGGTGACCGTGGAATATTTAGTAGCAAGAAAATTTCACGGAACACCTGAATCCAATGATTTGGAGGGCGCCCCAATAATTTTAGCAATAAAGTGTATCACCAATCTGGATCATAAAGAATAGGGATACTTGGGGCCTCTTCCACACACACACATACACACAGTACTCCTCGGTCTTTTGCATTGAGAGACGCTGGGCTGAAAAGATGACAGCCCCTGACTGAATCTAAGTATTGAAGCCTGAGCCTCTTTTTTTAATACTGTTAGGTGACCACAGGATTAAAAAAAAAAAAAAATGGGAGGCCAGATGTAATTTTTGGTTCCTATTGATACCGGGCTCATTTGCAGGGAAGGTATTATTTCCTAAATGGCATCAGGCAAAAAAAAAAAACACAAAAAGGATGAAGGACAGCAAACGTTGGATCTTAAAAGTAATTTCTGACAGAGACAGGAGAGCCCAGACATCCGGCCTACAGGCAAATATGACTTGTGCACAACAAGAGGAGAAGAAAAAAAAAAAACCTCAGATAAATTAAGTTACCCCGAGACATATGCTCTAATCAAGAGACCCCTGTGATCGTCAGCCAAGAAGTAGCCCTGCCGGTGAACAGCCCAGACGGCGATTGTGCGCGGCGCAGGAGATATGAGAAATTAAATCACGGAGCGCATTGATTCAGTTGTCCTTTATTCCATTTAAATCTTAATTTCTTGCAGGCAGCGGCCGCGGAGACATTACCGGATTCACAGAGCCGAAATCACCGCAGAATAAAAAAAAAAAAAAAAAAAGAGGGGGGCTGAATCTGCAAAAATTGTTCAATGGGTCCCCTCAGATAGTGGCGCCAAGTAAAAGGTAACCCAGCACGGCATGGTTAAAGGGGAACTCCAGGTTCAGTCAATAGACCAATATGTATTTGAAATTAGGAAGCACCGACACCATTTTTACACACTGATTAGAAGTACCGGTACTTTTCCTCAAGTACTCGCCGATCCCAATTACAGACACCTTTTTTTAGGGTCATGTGACAGTTTTTTCTAAAACAATACAGACTAAAGATTTTAGGACACTGATGGAGCGCCAGTGGCCCAGTCAGACCCTGGTAGTTCGGCCACTGACTCCAAGCTGTAGATGGACTACAAATCCCAGGAAAACATTATATAGCAATGGGCCCAGCGTCGGCAACTGAGGAGGAGGCGGAGCCCCACGCAATCATCTAGGAGGCGGGGCCCGGCATCGGCGAGGCCCAACGATGGAGGAGGAGGGGCCTGCCACCGTAGAGGGGGAGCAGATTGGGGCTGACAGGTAAGAGGTGTGCCAGCCCACTTGAGACCCTGCAGAGCCCACCATAGAGAGTCTATGGTGGGCTCTGCAGGGTCACTCTCAGGTGGGTTGGGTGGGATCTCAGGTGGGCTCTGCAAGGGGCATAACTAAAAACCACAGGGCCCCATACAAATTGATGCTATGGGGCCCTTTGATTTCTAGTTATGCCCCTGTGGACTACAAATCCCAGCAAAACATTACACAGCAATGCAAAATGGAAGCAGCTATAGAGGACTTCAAATCCAAGCAATACATCATATAGCAATGCAGAATACCACCAGCTATAGAGGACTACAAATCCCAGCAATACATCATATAGCAATGCAGAATACCACCAGCTATAGGGGGCTACAAATCCCAGCAATACATCATATAGCAATGCAGAATACCACCAGCTATAGGGGGCTACAAATCCCAGCAATACATTATACAGCAATGCAGACTAATATGATGCTACATACTCTATGCTGTTCCAGGGCTCCGGGGTTGCACACCCCTGCCCTATAGTACAGCTTTAAAATGACCTTAATATATACAATAGTAACTCCCAATGGCTGAAAATACACTTTGCTTTCCCTTTAAGGGCATCTATAATCAATGGGACAAAGGGCCAGGCAAGGGAGCGGCGGCCGTTTTTGCCTGCTACCCATCCAGCCCCGGCTCCAAACTATTTAAACCGACGCTGGCAGAAAGAACAAAACTAAAAATAATGGCAGAATAAGATGGCTGAAACTGATTAAATTCAATCACATGCCGGAAAAAAACAAAGAAGAGAACCAGCCGGAAAGAAAGTCCCATTGATGTGTCACTGTGACCTGCAACCCACTCAGGAGAGACCGGCCGCTCCAGAGAATGGCCCATTGTCTCGTCATGTGGGCGCATTTTATGTCCGTGGGAAAAAAAACTAAATCACATGGGGCAGCAAGTTGCCAGTTAGTGGCCATTTTAGTATCTCTGCTACAACCAAGTGGAAAAAAAGAAATATTCCGACAAAAAAAAACGGAATTTTACAGCATTGACAAGGCTGGAGTATGACATAGGGGATCCGGTCCTTAAAGGAGAACTGTCAGTAAGTTTGTATGATTTCCTAACATTCCAAAAAGAAAGCAACAGAATTATAAAAAAAAACAAGTGTCACCTTTTATCATTAAAAAAGTCATCCCTTAGGCTCCAGCTCAGTGACTTTGCCATTAGTCCACTCTTTGTCTCGGCTGAGGTGATGTCATCAGTCAGCTCCTTGCCTCAGGCTGAGGTGACGTCATCAGTCAGCTCCTTGCCGCGGCTGAGGTGACGTCATCAGTCAGATTCTTGGCTGAGGTGACGTCATCAGTCAGCTCCTTGCCTCGGCTGAGGTGACGTCATTAGTCAGCTCCTTGCTCTCGGCTGAGGTGACGTCATCAGTCAGCTCCTTGCTCTCGGCTGAGGTGATGTCATCAGTCAGCTCCTTGCTCTCAGGTGAGGTGATGTCATCAGTCAGCTCCTTGCTCTCGGCTGAGGTGATATCATTCAGCCCCATGCCTTGGCTGAGGTGACGTCATCAGTCAGCTCCTTGCTCTCGGCTGAGGTGATGTCATCAGTCAGCTCCTTGCCTCGGCTGAGGTGATGTCATCAGTCAGTGAACTATCAGTCGCAATGCGCCCCGACAGGCGGGAAACTATCAGACTCAGAGCGCTCACAAATGTGGCCAGACAGGCATGGAACTACCAATTCCAGCATGCTCCAAAAGGTGGGAAACTACTAGTCCCAGTGCCCCCTGATAGAGAACTATTAGTCCCAACATGCCTCAATAGGTGGGGAACAATCAGTCCAAGTGTGCTCCAAAGGGAGAACTAGAAATCCAGGAGTGCCCTGGCAGGCAAGGAACTACCAGTCCCAGAGTGCTCCAAAATGTGGGGAACTTCCAGTCCCAGGGCACCCGCAGTCGGTGAACTACCAATTCAGTGTGCTGCTAAGGAACTATCAGTCCCAATGTGACCTGACAGCCAGAGAACTAACAGGCAGAGAGTGCTGGAACTAGCTACTCCGCTTTCAGGACATGCTGAGACTGTCCCTTGTATGATGGAAAATGCTGGGACTTGTAGTTCTATATGAGGCCATTCTGGGACTTATGGTTCTCTATAAAAGCTCACTGGAGGCGGGAGTTCTTTATGAAGGCACACCTGGACTTCTATTTCTTTAACAGGACCTGCTGACACTCCTATTTCTCTATCAGGCCATGCTAGGACTTGTAGTTCTCTATCAATACATGCTAGGACTTGTAGTTCTCTATCAATACATGCTAGGACTTGTAGTTCTCTATCAATACATGCTAGGACTTGTAGTTCTCTATCAATACATGCTAGGACTTGTAGTTCTCTATCAGAGCACGCTGTAACTAGTAGTGCTTAATGAGGATATACTGGCACTTGTAGTTCTCAGTCAGGCCATGCTGGCACCTGTAGTTCTCAGTCAGGCCAGGCCATGCTGGCACCTGTAGTTCTCAGTCAGGCCATGCTGGCACCTCTAGTTCTCAGTCAGGCCATGCTGGCACTTGTGCTCCTCCAGCAGCAGCAGCAGCAGCAGCAGCAGGGTGCACTCACCTCCTATGATGGTCCTGATGAGGGAGGCATGACCCGGACAGTCCACCAGGGTGAACTGGAGGCGGCTGTAGCCGGTGTGACTCAGGTGTTCAGGGTTGGGCACGGTAAAGGAAGAGAAGCCCAGGTCCAGGGTGATGCCCCTCTCCCGGCTCTGTGGGTTCTTATCGAAGGCAGCAGTGGAAGAGGTGGTGCTCAAGGCCTTGGCCAGCGAAGTCTTCCCGCTATCGATGTGGCCCAGCACCCCCACATTGAAGTTTAGGGTCTCCCCCTCTGCTGAAGCCATGAGCAGCTGCAGTGCGTTCCAGCGTGGTGACAGAACGCTTCCGCGTTGTGCGCCGCTTTCCCTCCCAGTCCGGGAACAGCTGCCTGTGAAAACTGGTTCCGCGTAATGTGCAAGGAGAATTCATTTGCAACACATTACAGGCTGATCATATCAGTTATTTTATAAAGCCTGACTTCACAAAACACGCTTTGTTATTAGTTTTAGAAAAGAGTGGGGAGGAAATAACATTTCTATGTGTTGTCTGTGAGCCCAATGGGGGAGATTTTCCTTCACATCCTGTCTCCATGACACCATACATGAAATGAGGGCGCAGAAGTCACAGACAGCAATTTAAAAAAAAAAAGGTCAACAAGTCTGACCCCTTCTACTAAAACAAGAAAATGATTTCAGCCCAAGGCCTCATTCATGCAGCAGGCATGCAAGTCCTTACATCAGAGGGTCATGTAAATACACCCGGGGAGGCGCGGGATCCTCACACACCCCCATTGTTTACATCTGTATGGAGACAGATACATGACTCCGAATGCAATCTGTCTGCATCTGCACGGGACACCACACACCAGTCCCTCCCCAGGCTGAAAAAATACAGCCCCCTGCACGGATATAATTCTCCATTTCTCAGCAGCCTCCATGGGAACATATGCTGCCATAGCAACTGTTTTTATCTGTCCATGTTGGGGAGACTTCCCCTCACTTCCTGTCTTGACTGGTAAGTTATAGTATATCTTCTCAATAGGGACATAAAAGGCAATAAAAACCTGCTCTGTCCGAATTTAAAGGAGAACTATGGGGTCAGGGCTTTTCCCCATAGTTCTCCTTAGGGTAACGAGAGGACACAAACTAGCGCCCTCCCGTCACCCTAAGCTCAGTATAGCGTGAGCTACAGCGTGCGGTATACGGAGACGCCGCAGCCGGAGCGGATCCTGACATCTATGTCGAGATCCGCCGAGCTGCGTGAGTGACAGCTGGCTCTGCCTATCTAGAGGCAGAGCCAGCTGTACCCGCCCCCCTCCCCTGTCTGTTCCGCCAGTCAGCGCTGGCGGATCGGAGCTTATTTTAAAGCGGTGCAAAGGTCCCCTCTATATTACCGACAGCAATGCATGGATTAGAAAATTAAGCTCCAAGCAGGTAGGCCGCATTTCAAGGCTTATTTTTAGCATGTGTAGGCTCATACCTCACTGTGTACAATTTTCACAAGCAAGTATTGATTTTTGAATCTGCTGCAAAGTTTCTTTTCCTGGAGATCCTGCCAGTAACAGCACTTCCTGTCGCAGGCTGACAACATTAAGCCATTACCTCAAAATGAGGAGCAGTGTTTTTTAGCCTGCCGTGTGCAGTTGGCCTGTCAGGTACGCAGCCCAACAGCCCTGCATCCCAGGCTGACAACGCTGCCGCTAATTGCAAGGCAATGGTTTAGGGTTGTCAGCCTGCTACAGAAAGTGAGGTTCCAGGTAGGAGACTTAGCAACAGATTGAAAAATATTATTTGCTTAAAGGATAAATGCACTTTAAAGCAGAGCGAGGGGAATTGATCAAAACTGGGGCAGACAGAATATGGATCAGTTGCCAGCAGCAACCAATCAGCTTCTAGCTTTCATTTTCAAAGCCTAAATGAGCAAACTGAAGAGAGACGCTGATTCGTTGCCCTGGGCAACTGCTCCTGATTCTCTCTGCTCCAGTTTTGATAAATTCCCGATGCATACTTATACCTTTTGCCACCTTCCCATGGCCTAACCTGATTCATCCTCTCCTCCACAGATGCATACATGATTGTGACCTGTCATATGCATACGTGTTGGAATGCATACATGATTTTGACCTGTGATATGCACACGTGTTGGAATGCACACATGATTTTAACCTATGATACACACACACATGTGTTGGAATGCTCATTTCAGATGGGGATGTTTTTACTGAAATGTGACCTGTTTGTCAGTCTAATAAACATTACACACAGGGGACACACACAGAGGGGGCACACACACAGAGAACACACACAGGGGACACACAGATGGGACACAGACGGGGACACACACACACAGCAGACACATACAGGGGGGATACACACACAGGACACACACACAGCAGACACATACAGGGGACACACACACAGCAGACACATACAGGGGGGATACACACACAGCAGACACATACAGGGGGGGATACACACAGGACACACACACAGGGGACACACACACAGGGAACGCACACACAGGACGCACACACAGGGGACACAATTATAGTGGTAACTCTTCTAATAAAAGGACAACAAGTGTTTCAATCATGTGAAATTTGAATTCCTCGCGCATTTCCTGTAACACGGCCACGCGGTAAACTGAGATCTCCCCGCACGTCAAACGCAGATCACGTCAGAGATATTTAGAATTTTTATGAACTGCAATACGTTGTCTCCGGTGGATTTTCACTGATTACTCAATTTGATTTATTATTGTAAACAGAAAGTCATTTTTCTTGAAACTTCCAAAATGCAGCAATGCGACAGCATATAACGGATAGGGCATATATTCCAACACAAGGGTAAGTAGCCTCGTCGCTGCAGCTGAGGTCAATGTTCAAATCCCATCATGCCTCTGGGAGTCATGCCTGTGGCTATCAGAGCCTTGCAATGCCTCATGGGACACATAGTTCCACAACAGCTGAAGTGCTGAGGCCTACCCCTGTTCTAATAGGACGAAGCAGCATATGAAAGGATGAGAGTGTCACAGGTCTGTACTTGGTCCAGTAAAGGTTTATTTCTCTTTACAAACAGGTACAGGATCTAGGCAATGCATTTCGGGGGGGCTCACAGATGGGCACCCTCATCACAGCACCCTGCACCCTGAAGCTCACAGTGTTCAGTGAAATCAGAGTAAGGGCTCAGTCACACTAGATGCAGTGCGTTCCGGCCAAACACTGCCTCGCATTACGGCCGGCTCACTTTTTAGTGGGGCAGGAGGGGGCATGGCGGGCCATTCAAGTGAATGGGGCCGTAGCCACGCCCTCCGGCCGCAATGCAATCCGCCGCACGGGATCGCAAGGCGCATTGTGCCTGCGGTCCGATCCTGTGCGATGCGATCAAAATGCTACAAGCACTATTTTGATCGCACCGCACAGGACCCCAGGCACAATGTGCTTTGCGATCCCGTGCGGCGGATCGCATTGCGGCCGGAGGGCGTGGCTACGGCGCCATTCACTTGAATGGCCCGCCACGCCCCCTCCTGCCCCACTAAAAAGTGAGCTGGGCCGCAATCGGACGAAATTGGGCCCACACGCACTGCATCTAAGTGACTGAACCCTAAAGGTTTCCAGATCAGGAGAGGAAGCCGGTACAACTGTGCAAGCCTGAAGGGAAGGCCGGAGTTCAGCTTTGAATGTTCCCTTCTCCATCCAAAACTAAAAAAAAAAGTTTTGGCATGAGATACACTTTAAAGCAAAAACACGACAAAGTGAAAAGCATTAGAGAGACGTCAAAGTTAAATAGTTTGCCCTCCAACAAGCAATATTCATTACTCCGGGGTATCACGAGAGACCTAGGTTCACGTCCATGGATTGTTCCTTTCCTTTGTCGAAATCCGATCCTCGGACTCCGATCCGTTGGAAATGTTTAGCACGTGAACCTCGTCCCCGAGAGAAATGTAAAACCCGAGCGGCGAAATCCATTTCCCTTTATCACGGGGGCTTTGTTTTCATTCCTATAGCAATCACAGGATAATCGCACTTAGGGAGAAGGAAGTGATATCGCCAGGAAAAGCGAGGTGAAACGTTCAGGTCTCACACATGCACTCTCCCCGGTTACAGGCGTGCGGACGCGCTCCAAAAAAAACAGCGCCCTTGACAGTTCAAATCCATCACGCTTCAACAATATTTAAATTTAAATTGCTGAGTGGAACTCGAGCGCGCTGGAAACCTACTAGGGGGTATGAAACTTTTTTTTGGTCGTGTTTACCGCATCAGTGAGTTTTATATTAAATGATTTATCAGTTTGCGTCATTTGTGTTCAATCTGCTTTTGTTCTTAACCTGCTGTAAAAAAAAAAACGACAGTTGGAATCTGACTGGTTAGGGCAGTGGTGGCGAACCTTGGCACTCCAGCTGTGCCAAAACTACAAATCCCAACATGCATCTGCCTCTGGGAGTTATGTCTGTGGCTGTCAGAGCCTTGCAATGCCTCAAGGGACTTGTAGTTCATAAACAGCTGGAGTGCCAAGGTTCGCCACCACTGGGTTAGGGTAAGGTCACATGGGGGATTTAAGCATTAGGGAACCCGCTTAGCACAGAGCAGTACAGGGACCTGGAGGAGTGGCGTAACAAACACTGTAGTAGCTCCGTGCCAACTGTGCGCAATTGAAAATTCAGCGCAAAGTGCATCTTTAGTAATCACGTAAAGTAGATCTGAAGGCAAGTTTTGATTTAATTTTCACATTGCTGATGTTTCATATTTTCATGACAGAATTTCACACAAAGCTGCTCCCTCTAGTGGCTGAATGTGTGTCACACGCCTGCAACTGATACCCTGGTCTGGTCACACATGGGCAATTTTTGTGATTATCTCCCATAACGAACCTGGTAGAGATCACTAGCAATTGCCACATAAGCAGCTGTATGCTGTAGCGATCGATCGCCCAAATTTGTATCATTGTGCTACTGTTCGTGCTTAATTGCTACATTGTTCCCCATGTGAAGCAATCACTTGGCATTAATCATGGTGTGATCATGGGTGATCTTGCAAAATGTATTCAAATGAACCCTTACAGTGGGGCTGCCCCATGCACTGCAAGGGTTAAGTGCTCCTTTTGGTCTAGGGTCTAAAATAAAGAAGATACACTCACCCGATCCTCATTCCTGCGCCAGTGCCTGCTAACCTTTATGGGACATGGCTGTGGAATATCACCTGGCGTCCTCGTGTCCATTGCAAGTCCATAGACTTGTATTGCACGTGACTACGTCAGTGGGTAGATGGAGCCCAGGGGGGAGGGAGGGGGGGGGGAAGGTTGCAGGGACCGGTCTAGCATCCAGGCAGGACCTAGAATCAGGTGAGTATATCTTTTTAATTTTACACCCTAGAACAAAATGAACACTTAGCCCTTGCAGTGCAGGGGTAGCCCCCAAAGAAACCCCCTATGTGATAGAAAATATACAGTGACAGGTCCTCTTTATGGAGACATCAGGGGTCAATTAGACAGCTAATGTCACCTAGGGATCCCCACAGAAGCTGATGAAGCAAAGATCTACGATAGCAAATATACAGTGACAGGTCCTCTTTATGGAGACATCAGGGTTCAATTAGACCCCGAATGTCACCTAGGGACCCCCAAAGAGGCTGATGAAGCAAAGATCTGCTTAACCAGCTTCTCTCCGGCTACAGAAGCTGGAGAAATGACAGCCGAAGGCGGAAGCGATGTAATACACATCACTTCCGCATTCAGAGATTAGAGGGGAGATCAGATGTGCTGATCTCCCTCCGATCTCAGTACGGAGAGCTGCTGTGCTGGTCCCAGGCCCAAACGGGGCACAGCGGAGCATGGGATAGGTGGTGCTAAAGTGAGGGGGCACACACTTGCACTAAAGCCGCCCAAATGCTTTTATGTAAACAGTGATCACTGACTGTTTAAATTGCAGTCAGTTTCCTGCTTGTGCGTGCATGGAGCAGCGCACACGAGCAGAAGCGGGGGGAAAGGATGTTTTAAAACACCCAACTGCATTCAAGAAGCCACTAAACGGCCGGACAGGAAGAGGTTAATGTGTATGTGCTGCCAAAACTTTTATCTTTAAATCTGAACTGCGGCCTTAACTTCAGTCTTGCACAGCTGTACCAGCACCGAACTTGGGGCTTACTAAAGAAGAACATATATCAGGAATATGATGGGTTAAAATAAATCCTGTTTTGTCCAGTGAGTGAGAATGCATAGAGCTCTTCAGCAGCTGATTGGGCAATCCAGATGAAGGGGATATCTGTATGAGCCAACGAAACATGTTGGCTATTTCTATTCTGTCCCCTCAACCCTACATTGAATAAAGATGTATCTGGAGTAGTAAAGCAAGTGTGGTGCTCTATTTCACATGCCCGCAATAAGACATTCCTCCAAACTGACATTCACCCATCAATGCCTTGTTGGCATCATCCAGCGTGTCAAAAGTTGGACTTCAAAAGTAGTGACAGGCTCAGCCAGCGGTGATGTCTGGACATAGTCCGGGACACAAACCTTGGAGAGACAGAGGAGAAAAATCAGGACTGGCTATCATGGCAAATCCGTGACAGTTGGCAACTATGCAATCCTAGTGAAGCTGTCCATTGTGAATGTCACCACAATGCACTGTACAGTAAAAACACAACACCGCACAGCATAGCGTACATATCGTTTGTTGTGGTACGCTGCGTTGCTAAAGGAAAAAAAAATGATGATGTGCATTTTTTTCATCTGTTGGGCTGCATTGGCAGCTCATTCCTAATGTACAGGCTGCCTTAATGCAGCACATTAATGCGTGCCCTAACATGTGCGCATGAACAAACTGCAATGTAACACTTATTTGTTAATCCATCCCCATTGGCAGCCAATGAAATGCAAATCACTCAGTCACATGACAGTGTTATAGATGATTTCTGCAACAACTCATGGGCTTATTATTAGCAACATTTATTTCTAAAGAATCATATAAAAACAATCTTAAAAATATAATATATAAATATATATATAATAAAAAAATATAAAATAGTATAAAAATAATTTGAAAAGCTAA
>NW_017306403.1:1544562-1555093 GCF_000935625.1 Nanorana parkeri | reverse complement strand
ATAGTTTGAAAAGCTACTGTGTGATGACATATGTACTGTTTTGAGATTTGTTTCTTGTGCTCTTATGTTGCCCGTTTTGTTTTTTTCTCTCTAATCCTTTAATAAAAAGTTATTAAATTTAAAAAAAAATACTAGTGACAGGTTCTGTTTTTATTAATACAAAAAGCAGCCTGTGCACTGCCTCCTATGAGCCTCCATCACCCAGCACTTTATTACAGGCTGTTGTATACCCCCAAGGCCTCGTTGCTAAGGCCAAAAGAAGTTCATAGCAACACAAGCGGAAGTGGCTGACTCCTGGCTGTTTGACACTTAGTTGGCCCAATCGGCGCGCAGAACGAGCTCCCGCTGTCAAATCAGACAACGGGATGGGCGGGCTTTGTCGAAGCTGTGGCAACCGCATGTGAAGGCGCCGTGGAACCCGGGAATACTGTTCTGGTGTGCGGATAGAAGCGACGAGAACAGCGGAGAGAGCGCAGGCCCACCGTGAGCACCGTCCACCGGCACCATGAAGATCGAGGAGGTGAAGAGCACCACCAAGACCCAGCGCATCGCCGCACACAGCCATGTTAAGGGCCTGGGCCTGGATGAGAGCGGCATGGCGAAGCAGGCGGCCGCCGGGCTGGTGGGACAGGAGAACGCCCGGGAGGTGAGCAACAGACAGAGGCTCATTCACTTATATATAGATGCAACTACATATCATATGCACAAACTCATTGTGTGTGTGTATATACATATACAGAGATGTGTGGTATATACATGCAGCATGGGCAGCCTTTGCTGTGTATATATAGATATATATAGATATATCTTGTTGGCAGGTTATGGGAGGGTTTTGGCACTTTCAATTATTTAGAATAACTGCCTTTGGAGCACATTTAACCCTTTGCTGTAATTGCCCTCCTATTAATAAAAATCTTGCTGTAATTACATTTTTGCAATAAGGTCTACAAAACATTGCAAACGCGATCATTGCAATGCACAGGTTCCTGTACCCTTTACCCCCCAGTCCTGATTCCATACAGCAGTACGGGGTGTCTGTTATGGGGCTGGAGGAAGTAATCAATGAACTACAAGTGCAGTGATGTCACCTTGCTGCTGCTGGCGCAATAGGAGTCCATCTGCAACGGTGGCAGATGGGACTTGTAGGCTTTCCATCCACAGATCCCTGTCATGACTGTAACAGGGTAAGTGCTCCAGGATTCAGATAAGTGGGGATGTGACAATGTTTCATGTTAAACCTAAAATGTGGGGGTAATCTGAAACATTGAAGGGAATTATTTATCATAACTGGAGCAGTTGCTAATGGCAACCAGTCAGCTGCCATCTTTCCGTTTATAAGTATAATTAAACCTTAATTTATTTTGCATATATCTACTTCTAGCAAGCAGTAGATATATGCAAAACATTTTTTTTTAAAGTTACCAAATAGGTAATTACGTACCTCTGTCTCCGCTGCGCGCTCCCCTTTGAAGATTCTCAAGTGGCTGTGAAAGATCATGGGGCAGGTACACGCGCAGTAGAGATCTTCGGCGAGGGGAAGAGACAGTGTAAGTCAATGCACGTGGACAGACACCGCGGGACAGGAAGAGACAGCAGTCAACGCTGGATCAGAGACTGCCACCAGCGCTGGAGGGACTCCTGAAAACTACTGGAAAGAAGAAGATGATTGGATCAAAAGGCATCACTTAAGGTAAGTCCTTAAAGCACCATGGGGGGGGGGGGAGGTTGTGACTTTGGTGTCACTTTACCTGAACATACTGAAGAGAGAAGCTGATTGGATGCCATGGGCAACTGCTCCAGATTATGTTTGCTCCGGTTTTGATAACGGTGGTCTTTAGGATTTCACCGTTGTCTCACATGTACAATTAAGGGCAAAGTGACAGGTTCTCTTGCAAGAGCTCCACCCACTGATGCTCAGCTTCTCTGTGCTTCCTCACTACTGAGCTACCTGTTGGTTCCCCGGGTCTCATTCCTATTAAAGGAGAATTATGGGGAGAGTGAAATACACTTGTCCCCATAGTTAGAGCTGATGCATGACACTGCAGCTGTCATAGGTGGGCTCTATTGATCAGGAACTGAGTGATCACAAACCTCTATTCGCTCCGCTCACAGCTTCCCCTGCAGAGAGCAGTGACTCAGTCATCACCCCCTGCAAGGATTTCCCCCTCCGTTCTCTCTCTGTTTCTCTAGTGCTCATTTTGGAGGGACAGGGGAAGGGGCAGGCACAGATGGCTCTGGCTCTAGAGAGGCAGAGCCAGCTATCCATCAAATAGCGGAGTGGATCCCGACAATGTTGTTTAGATCCTTCCCGGCTGCAGTTCGTTTCTGCTCTGTCAGCATATAGCGGGCAGTAGGGGGTAAGCAATCACAGCACTCCAGCTGTGGGGAAACTACATAGCCTGTCAGAATCTTGCAATGCCTCATGGGACTTGTAGTTTCACCACAGCTGTAGTGCCAATGTTGCCTTCCCCTGGTGTAAATGTGTAAAGGTCTATCTTCTATCTATCTGATCTCCGCTCCCCTGGAAGTCGGCGCTCTCCCTTCCAACTTGTGGGCTGTATCTTGGCACCCTTGCATATAATGTAGGTCTATGGGCCCTGCATTAGATGTGATGACCTCTGCTGGCCTCTGACCATCAGAGTGGAGGAGCTTAGAGGCCCTGGGCAGCATATGTTCTTCTTAGCCTCTTCCCTCCGATGGCTGGAGGCCCGCAGACATCATATTATCCCAAATATTTTCTAAATGCAAGAACCATATGTATTCTTCCTTGAATCTTGGTAAGCTTTGTGTAAGTCTTCCAGATCTGTGCAAAACATGGTGTTTCCTGCTGCTCTCTCCTTGTGCAGGGTGACTGGTCTCATCTCCGCCCCTTCCTGTAATAGACTGCTCACTGCTCTCTCTCCTTGTGCAGGGTGACTGGTCTTGTCTCCGCCCCCTCCTGTAATGAAAACAGGTCGCTTCTCTCTCTCTCTCTCTCTCTCTCTCTCTCTCTCTCTCTCTCCTTGTGCAGGGTGACTGGTCTTGTCTCCGCCCCCTCCTGTTTTCTGCAGGCAGCCTTTGGTAGTTGGGGTCTGCTGGGTCCCTCTCCCTCCCACAGCTCTTCTCTTTGCACAGGCTATGTTCAGCACAGTGATGATGTCACCGCTACATATACAAGTTAATAACTGAGTTTACAAAGCCATATGGTGCATATATAGTGGATTTGGATCCTTTGCGGCTATTGAGGAATATATTGAATGTAGAGCTGCAACAGTTAATCGATTTAGTCAATTAAAATCGACGATTGAAAACGTTGGCAACGTTTTCGATCGTCGATTCGTCGGCTATCGATTGATTTGCCTGTTCGGGGCTGTTCCGGGCTCCACATGCGGCCTCCACATGCGGTCACACGCTGCGGCCGCCGTGCCCACGGCACAGGCCGTGTAAGCAACGCCCACCGCACAGGACGCTGAAGCCGCGCACGCCGCTGCTCTACTCCTCGATTGAATGAAGGTTTTTGTGCCTGAAGTTCAGAATTAAAGGTCTTTTTATATGTGACTTTCATATTGGTGTTGTTAGTCTTATTTATTTTGTACCCTATGTGGTATTTTCCCTCCCTTTCTATACAGATGCCCATCAAATAGATGGGCAGCAATAAATATTCTCCCAAAAGGGGCACAGACAGCAATACAATGTAGACTGAGGTTCTAACACTTTGCCATTCTACTCAAAACAAAAATGAAAACTGTTTTCTGTGGATAGGCTTGAACTATAGAGATCTGTAAATTGTCCACTAGAGGGAGCCCTATATTTTAATCAATTTCGGGTGAATTGGTTTTAATTTGTACCTTTTTATTTCCTGTCACTATGTACATTACAAATGTGATTTTTCTTTTTTTAATCCTATGTAGTTTTTGAGTAAATTTACCTTTGTAAAGAGCGTGACGCCATAGCTTTCAAAGAGAAAATGCAGCAATGCCCGGGCACCCAGAGATGGTATCAATGAACAACCCACATCTTTTCCTCATTTTAGCTATCAATGGGTTGGTTTGTGGCCTGTCATTTATGGTGTGTGTCACTGTGGGTGGGACAGACCAGTCAGTCGGCCTTACAGAGAGGAAATAAGGGACACTGGGGGTCCATTCAGACCACATGCACTGGGGCTGCGCTGGCTGTTGTTTCCAGCGCAGCCCCAACCAACAGGGCAATTTGCCTTGTCACAGATGGGCTCCATTCACACCACCGTATTGTAGTGGAAACGTGGTTGTGTGCACTGAAAAAAAGTACGGCACGCCTTACTTTTTTTCAGCACAGCGGGATGCAATGCAAAACAACCATCTCGCACCCCACTGTGCCCGTAGAACTTAATGAAATGTCACTTGTGACATTTCAATAAAGTTCTTTAAAAAAACCCAATAAATAAATACAGTGCGATGTGCCGGGATCAGCGCATCCCCACTGTGTCAAGCACCATACACCAACTGCTGTGCATTTTGTGCAGCGGCTGCTTTGGAATCTGAGTCCTTATTATGCGGTTCCCTGGCAGTGATTTTTACATTGGCCTCAGCATTAAATTACAAAACAAGGCCGTTAAAATTCCTGCCCAGAATTCAGCTTTGACTCCAAAATCCAGGCACCAGAACTTTCACCCCAAGCCTCAAAGAATACAAATGTTTTTTGTTTGCACCAAATCACCCAGATATCACCTTGTAAAAGCGGTAATATCTTCACTGTGCTGTGGGAGGGACCTAGCAAGCCCACCTAATACAGGTTGCCTGCAGAAAACTACAGGAGGGGCAGAGATGAGACCAGTCACCCTGCACAAGGTGAGAGAGCAGCAGTGACCGGTCTTTATTACAGGAAGGGGGGGGGAGAAAAGACCAGTCACCCTGCACAAGGAGAGAGAGCAGCAGCAAGCTATCTTTATTACAGGTGGGGGGCAGACGAGACCAGTCACACTGCACAAGGAGAGAGAGCAGAAGTGACTGGTCTTTATTACAGGAAGCTCCAAGTGGATTACTGCACAGATCTGGAAGAAATGCACAAAGCTCACCAAGATTCACGGAAGAAGACACATGGCTCTTGTATGAGGACAATATTTGCTGATCCCGGAGTTCAGCATGAAGATGACTTTACAATTTTCCAATCTACTTTAGATCTTCTTTAAGGTGCCCATACACTGCTCGATTCTCGTACGAGAATCGCAGGAAATCCCACAATCGTACGAGAATCGAGCAGTGTGAACGAAGACGTGCGACCGTTTCTACTGTACGGTCGCACGTCTTTTGTCTAAGGAGCATGCTAGAAAACCAGCCGAAAATCGTACGATTTTCGGCTGGTTTGAACGGTGCTCGGGAGACAAATGCCGAACGGGCCGGTATGCACACGCGCACACCGCCCGTTCAGCATTGCGGTGATCGAGAGTGCGATCTGCCTGTCCAAGATGGGCAGATCGTACGTTTTTTTAAATCACTTTACAACCATCGCAAGACTAAGGTCTTGCGATGGTTGTACAGTGTATGGCCACCTTTAGGTCCAACGACTGCTCTGTGGTGTGAGGGCCTGGCCGGATTTAAATGTATTACATTGTTACATTAAGCCATCTCATTATGACTAGATTGTACAGTCAGATCAAATTGTAATGTTTATGGTCACCGTTACACTATTGTCTTGTCTACTTGGTCTTCTGTATGTGGCCCACTGGGAGCCATCGCTTCAAAATTCCCTTGGCCGAGCTTTTCTTCCATACATGCGTTATTAATTCCTATGGAAAGTCCGTCATTCTTCATCCCAAGGACGTGTCATGTGTAAGCACTGCGTACCAGGCTCTCCTCTCTGGAGCATTTGCAGGAAATCTGTGCAGCCGTCACCCATCGAATGAGTTAAAACCTCTTTTGAAATGCTCCATTTTTGGCCGCCTTTCACTTGTATTTTTATTTACTGGCCAAGCTGTTCCTGTGGCATGGTTCTCATTTGATGTGCTATGTGTGGGAACGCTGTCAGTGAAGCAGCGCACAATTTGGAAAGGCCTCTGACAAGTCTAGTCCATGTGGGCCATGCTGCGGGGGTTATCTGATGGAAGCAGAAAACGCGCCGTGAACCAGTGATTGGAGGGGCTCTATTTAGAGCGAGATCAAAGCTCTGCGCGCATATTCCATTGATACTTTCTGTATACAGTTCAAGCTTCGTCCTCATTACTGTGCAAGTATCATGGGGCCGTTCAAGGTGGAATTCACATGTCTGTGGACACAGTCCAGGAGCATCAAAGTCAATATAGAAACGGGGACTATAGTTATGGTGGATGTTGGAGCGCCTGTAGTGTATGAAACTTAATGCTGAGTCGGAGGAAGGTACATGAATCTTTAAAGAAGAACTCCGGGCATTTTAAAAATGAACACTTGCAGTGGGGCTACCCCAAGGTTATTAAAGCCTCCTGTGTTTTTGCAGAAATAGTCTGCTAGCAAGCAGTAGATACACTATATTACCAAAAGTATTGGGACGCCCCTCCAAATCGTTGGATTCAGGGGTTCCGTGAATTTCCTTGCAACTAAATATTCCACGGTCACCGGTTACTGGTATTATAACAAAGGGGAAGCAACTGGGAACAACAGCAACTCAGCCACGCAGTGGTAGGCCACGTAAAATGACAGAGCGGGGTCAGCGCATGCTGAAGCGCACAGAAGTCGCCAACTGTTTGCAGAGTCAATAGCTACAGACCTCCAAACTTTGTGTGGAATATAGAAATACAGGTTTACTTTTAGTTTTTGACCATTTATATACCCTCTACAGCATGGGTGCCCATTAGGTAGATCGTAATCTACCAGTAGCTCTCAAAGCTGATGCTGGTAGATCAGGAAGGGTGTGCATGGCGGCCCCTTTATTCCATTTTGGTATATTTATTTAGCTGTGCACACATGATTACATATTAGCCTGAGTCT
Organism: Nanorana parkeri; assembly: GCF_000935625.1. Lineage (NCBI taxonomy): Eukaryota > Metazoa > Chordata > Amphibia > Anura > Dicroglossidae > Nanorana > Nanorana parkeri. The sequence continues at coordinate 1,548,176 of NW_017306403.1, read as the reverse complement.
GCTGAGCCAAGCTCCCTGACACCTCTCTGGTGGTTGAAGTGCTATGTATTACATCAAAGAATCTTAGTTTACACAGCCTGTTGCACTGCACTGTTTGCAAAATACAGCAAGGTGAGCCAGGAGAGAGAGAGCGAGGAGAGACAGCCAGGAGAGAGAGGGCGATGAGACAGCCAGGAGAGAGAGCGGGGAGAGAGAGGGCGATGAGAGACAGCCAGGAGAGGGAGCAAGGAGAGACAGGAGAGAGGGCGATGAGAGACAGCCAGGAGAGAGAGGGCGATGAGAGACAGCCAGGAGAGGGAGCAAGGAGAGACAGACAGGAGAGAGAGAGGGCAAGGAGAGACGGCCAGGAGGATGAGCAAGGAGAGACGGCCAGGAGGATGAGCAAGGAGAGACGGCCGGGAGGATGAGCAAGGAATGACAGCCAGGAGAGCGAGCAAGGAGGGAGAGTGAGGGAGGTTTTTTTTTTCGTTGGTAGATCTCATGTAGCTCGTCATTTGAAAAGTAGATCTTAACACAAAAAATTGTGGGCACCCCTCATCTAAAGTGACCTGAAAAAAAGTAAAGTCTGTCCTGTCCTGTGCCTGTCCTCTGTATTTTAAATTTCGCTTGGAAATGGTGAGCACTCATTGGTCAGCATGGTCACCTGACTGCGCTGGCCAATAAGCACTTCTGACCAATGAGCGCTCTCCATTTGTAAATACAGTGCGCAGGGCTTCGTTACACGGCAGTACGGAGAGCACACCGGCGGAGGGGAAGGAGCATTTGCCCAAAGGTAAATATTAGGGATGCACCAATACCGATACTAGTATCGGTGCCGATACCGAGTATTTAGGCAAGTACTAGTACTCGCTCAGATGCCTAGCCCGATACTTCCTGTATCAGGAAGCCGGCTCATCACCTCATGCCCCACGATACTGAAATACCGGTATCGGTGCATCCGTAGTAAATATAGCAAGGGAGGGGGAGAGGAGGCCAGATTGGAAGGGGTAATTCAATTTTCCTAAATTCACCTGGAAATTGTGGAATTACCCTTTAACTCTTTCTTTCGCATGCCGGGCCTTGGTATTTATTTTTTTTCCGAATGAAATGTCTTTCTGAAGGCAGCAAGCCAACACAGCATGTATTTTCCACCTATCTGGTTGTCTTCGCCCTCTTACCAGCGGCTTCAATAACAAGCTGTCAAAACATTGTTTTTAGTTTGCATGAACCTTATTTGGTCAATCGAAGCTCATGTCTCATGCGTGGCCACCGTTTAAACCGTTTTCTTTTTTTTTTTCCTCTTTAAATTGCAGGCGTGTGGCGTAATAGTGGAGTTAATCAAAAGTAAGAAAATGGCTGGGAGAGCGGTGCTGCTGGCCGGACCTCCTGGAACTGGCAAGGTAATGTGCGTTTCACCTGCATCCTATTTAGCCGTGGAGAATGTCGAGCATGAAAGTCAGAATGTTCATCACAAGTACCAGCGCTGGCAATGCCCCCATGTGTTGGAATGTTCCCCCTTCCAGTGCGTCCTCTGAATCGGCTCGGTGTTTGTGAGGACAATTAAGCATGCTTTGGTTACAGAGCTCACAGTTGACTTTTCACTGATCCATGCTTATTAAAGGACATTCATGGGAATAAAATTACCATAGGGGCAAGGCTGTGATTGATGACACGCTCTTCAAGCTTTCTGTGTTGTTCCAATGTAATTTCCCTCCAGGGACACATTTATTTTTTTGTTTTTAAGAATTTTTCTGGCCATCTTTTTGTGGCTTCAAGGTTAGCTCACTCCTTAAACGGGGACAAGCCATCCCATAATAATGGCTTTTAAATGAAAACTGACGGCTGTCTCCTAATTTTTTATTATTGCCTACCTTCTGTCTCTGTTGCCTGTTAAGTCTTGTACACATTGGCTTCTACTTTTACTGTGTGTAGCTTTTAGCAAGCTTTGATCATCTTTTGTGAGAGCTTTTGAAAGCAGCCATGAGCTCTGATGTGACGATATTGAAGGTAGATCTCAATGGAATTGCAGCCTGTCACTTCTTAAAACGACTCTACACTCAGCGAGCCCCTGAACCCAACACCTCCCCTGTGACCTTTTTTATAATGACATTTCTATTTTTCCTCCTTGGTGGTCCGAGGACATCACCGGCGACCTTTCTTCTTCCTGCTACGGAGGTGGGCGTTCTTCCAGGACTGAGCAACACTCACATAATGATGTGTGAGCACCACTCATCCCGGAGCACTGTGAGCCCAGCCTGTGTGGTAATGCTCCCCCTGGACAGGCTGGACTCACAGGAGTGTTGTTCTGCCCTGAATAGGACGACTGGTGCTAGACCGTGGAGGAAGTCGGTGACGGCGCTGGAGCATGGAGAGGCAAGTAGATTTTTTTTTTTTTTTCTTCAGGGGGAGTGAAAACCAGGATTTTATTTTTTTTTCCCCCGGAGTTTCTTTTTAGCAAGATGCAAGCCGGCTTTCTTCAGGTTTCAAAGCTTATTGTAAGCCTGCTAGCAGCTTGTTTGTGACAGCCTGGGTTGCGTTCTGTGTTCAACATCTCCAGACTGGAGCAGGCGGTTCCTCCACAAACCTGCACGTGGTGAATACTCTTATACAAGCTGAAGCATCTGTGTACAAGACCTTAAAGTGACACTAAACACAGCAGTTAAATCTTAAAAATACATTCAAGTAACTTAAGGTGCAGTATTGTTAATAATTATCTGCTTATCACTCGGCTGTAGATCCAATAATCTCTGAATTGGTGCTGGCACTGTCCTTCCTTCTGGAGGGGGGGCTACTTTTGTTCCCCATGGTCCCTGTGTGTGCTGTAAAGTAGTCACCGCTCCAAGCTCACTCCCGGGATGGACTACAATCTCATGTTTAGTTTACTCATTTGTATTGAGATTATAGTTCATCATGGGAGCGAGCTTGGAGCGGTGACTACTTTACAACACACACCGGGACCATGGGGAACACAAGTAGCCCCCCTCCAGAAGGAAGGACAGTGTCGGCACCAATTCAGAGATGATTGGAGGATCTACAGCCGAGTGATACACAAATAAGATACATTTTTATTAATAGTTAAGGTATTTTTAGGATTTAACTCCTGAATTAAGTGTCACTTTATATCATTACTATGGAATCTTGCAGATAACATGATATTGGTGGATGAACTGTCCATTGTAATGTAATTTTTATGAACTATTTTTATTTAATTGGCAGACCGCTCTGGCTCTCGCTATTGCACAGGAGTTGGGCAGCAAAGTGCCATTTTGTCCCATGGTTGGTAGCGAAGTCTATTCTACAGAAATTAAGAAAACAGAAGTGTTAATGGAGAATTTCAGAAGAGCGATTGGTAAGTGACGGCCACGGAATGTACTTAGGAGCTTTCACTCTTGTTTGGCATTTTCACCTTTCTAACAAAGCCAACTTCAGCCATATTTGTGTTTTAAATTTTGTTGGAGAAAGATTTGGTCAGGTTTTTATTGCTGTAAGTGACTCCATCATAAAGAATTACCCTCCACTATTTTATCCCAGTGACACCAGGATAAGGATTAGGTGAACAGGAGACACTGGGACAGAAAATGCATAGACAACAATAAAAAAAAGTTTTGTCACCACCTAAAAAAAGTATAAAGCTG
>NW_017306403.1:1520356-1544323 GCF_000935625.1 Nanorana parkeri | reverse complement strand
CCCCCCCCCCCCCCCCCCAATCAACATGCTAATTGCATATTTAAATGAAGCCTTTCATTTTCTTTACATACCTTATTTCAGACCCAGTAATGTCAACCCTGAGTCTCTGTGATTCTCTATACAAAACAGGTGGTGGGAGGGGCCAGCAGGGTATAGGTCTTAGGGCCCTCAGCCCTGATGCCAGCAGTGGTATAGGTCTCAGGAGGAGCTATGCAAGTCGCAAAATGCCTTGATGGGTTGGTGTCAGTTGGAGTGGATGTTCTGGGATTCCATTTGATAACGCTCACTAATGCTGAGCCTCCATGATTGAAAGAGCGGACATCCAGTGAATGAAAGGGACAGGAAAGATAGATGATGCTGGACGTCCTCCAGCCAGAAAATGAGGTGCGCTCTATTACTTGCTGCAGCTTCTAATGCACACTGTAAGAACCGCACACTGTGCAGTGAAATCTGTATATGCAATCTCTGTACAAGAGAGGAGACGGTACAGCTGTGCAAGGCTGAATGGAAGGCTGGAGTACAGCTTTAAAACCCAACTCATGAAAATGTTAATTTAGAGACGCCCCCTAGGCAGTGTTTAACCACTTGAAGACCGGGGTGTTTCACCTCCTTCCTGGCCAAGCCATTTTTCAGTATTCAGCGCTGCGGTACTTTGACTGACGTTTATTCTGTCATGCAACGCTGTACTGATACGAATTTCATACCATTTTTTGGAGACACATTTTATTTTTGTGGTATTTAATCACCACTGGGGTTTTTCTTTTTTACTATATAACAAAAAAAGTACCCTAAATTTTGGGAAAAAACATGTTTCCCTATAAAATGTTATGAAACATTTAATTTCACCCCAATTTTTTGGTATAATATAAATAGACACTAAACAAGTCAACCTTTAAAAATGCGCACGCCCGCAAAATTGCAGAAAACGACCGCAACCAAAATTGGCCATAGGCGACACTTTAAACGTTTTTACCGCTCATCAGTTTAGTGTTATCAGTGATTGATGGCCCTAAAATTATTGCTCTCACTCCGACGTTCGCGGCGATATGTAACATGTGCTGCATAATGGGCGCAATCGTTGTTTTCGTACATAGGCGCACCCGACGCATGTTTGCATGTGGCTGGGGAGGGGGACTTAAAAACATTTTTTGTTATTTTTTTAAATTATTATTTGTGAATATTTTTTTTACCTTTTTATTTAATGCTGTAATTTTTTTTTTTTTTTTAACACAACTTTATTGCTATAACATAGGGGATTAAGAAATCCCCTATGTAATAGCCAGTTCACCAAACAGGTCCTCTTTATGGAGACATCAGGGGTCTCAAAGACCTTTGATGTCACCTAGGGACCCCCACAGAAGCTGATGAAGCACAGATCTGCTCCATCAGCTTCTCTCCGGTGTTCTGCACTGGAGAGTGACACTGAATGCAGGAAGTAATGTAATATACATCACTTCCTGCATTCGGGGACAGGAAGAGAGATCAAAGGGAAATCGAGTAATGATCTCCCTTTGATCTGCTGTTAGAGGCTCACCGGCCACATCGGATCACGGACCGGCAGCGGCGACGAGGAGACGGCGGGACACAGGTGGGGAGGCCGCACACCCGCAGCTCCTGCAAGCGATCGGGCGTCTCTAGAGACGCCTGATCGCTTGTATGTAAACAGCCATCGCTGGCTGTTTACATGCTCACAGTTTCCCCTCTCGTGTGCGCGCACACGAGGGGGGGGAGGGGCAGGACGTCTTAAGACGCCCTCCCGCTCCTAGCAGACTTCCGTCCGGCCGTTCACAAACGGCCATGGACGGAAGGTGGTTAAAATAAAAAAAAAAAAGCAACAGCTCGGGTTGCAATACTCATTTTCAATCTGGAGCTGTCCCCCGCAGTACCACATTCAGCCACAAGATGTCCTCAGTGTTTGTGGATCTGGGTTTGTGGATCAGTGTTCTTATTTCAGCCTAGGCAAAGCCACTTGGATTTTTATGTTGCTGAATGTATTTGTGCACACTTGTAAAACTTCCTATAAGTCCACTTTAAAGCCTCGCTGAACCCTCCTAAGGCCCCTTCCACACAGGCTGATCAGAAGAGGATCCGTGCATGGATCTCCATCTGATCAGAGCAGTACTGACCGTACCCCATGTAGGTTTATGGAGAATCAGATGTGTCCATTTACATCAGATTACCAGATTAGAAGCTGAAACTCCATCTGGAACTGAGAGATCCAGTTTCTCTCAGTAGTGTCTCTCTAAATCCGGAGAGAGCTGAGTTTTTTTCCATGGCCCGCCATGAAGCCGCATGGCAACAGGAGGCGACTGGGCAGCCGAAAGAAAAAGCTAATGAGCCTTGAAAAGGTGGTTGTGCGGACACAGCGATCGAAGAGGATCACCGAGCGGGTTTTATTATTGAAATCACGGGTGATCGTTTCCTGAGCCCTCGGCACAGCTGCAGGAGACAAATCTCCCCCTCTAATCCCAGACTCAAATAAAGCTTGACCCTCTATTGATTTTTTTCCTCTTCTTCCTTTGCAAAGAAAGGGGCAGTCAACATTATCTCAGCCTTTAAATTCTGTCAAGTCAGGGCCAAGGCGGGGAGGGTACGAAGCCGAGAAAAACCTCTGGAGCACAAATGAAAGGCGTCTGCAATATTTCCTTCGTGTGATGAAGTTGCCTGTCAAGCAGGTGGAAATTTGAACCAACAGTTGAAACCTGTGTCATCCCCGTTGTCATTCGGCGAGATAAGAGCCCGAGAGTTAAATCATCACTAACAGCCGCCGCTATTGTGAGCCTCGGTACATTCTGATTAGCAGAAAACATCCTAATAGGATTCTTCCAGCCTTTGTAAATGAAGCATCTCATTCTAGGGGAGAGCCTTCAGTGCTAGCAGAGTCTGGAACATATTTAATTGCAGCAATGGATGTTAAGCCGATCTGTTCAAGCGATGGAAGTCTCTTTAGATCAAGTGGCAACATTTTTTTTTTTTTAAAGTTGATGCTGCTCGCTATGTACACGCGAGGCTTTTGAAAGTCAATTGTCTGCATTTATAATAAAGAATACAAATAATGGATCAGAAGGACATTTGGTCCCCTTTTAGCCAGCAGGAAATATAACTGAGATCAGATTTTACTGTTCTTGGCTGCAATGTGCTTTCTTCAAAAGTTCAGTTTTAAGGATATTATAATGGTTTTTTGGGCCCCTTTTATTTGTTTATACTTTTTTAGTTCAATGCCCAACGAAGTACTGATGGGGTGGTCATAATAATCTGGCCACTCAGTGTATATGCGCTAACTCGGCTCAGGCATTCTGACGGCGGCTGTTGTCAGAATACATTCTAAACAGCAGGGGATTGGTCCTTCAACATTCGTAAGCATTGACGGAGGAATCTGTTCTATTTTGGGTGGTTTTTTTTCCGTTCAGCGGAGTTAAAAAAATAAAATAGAAAAGTGTATCCCCCTACTTTGGTGATTTTCTAAAGAGCTTCTCTCTTCCTCACACCCACTCCCCTTTCTCTCTCTGCGCTCTCTTATAATTTTTTTTTTATGCGGTCTTTTCCTCCACCCCATCCTGCTCGCTTTTTCTGCCTCTCGCCCTCTCTCCTCCCTGCTCACTCCCTTCCTTTCTCTCTTTTCCTCTCTATCAATCACTTGCTCTCTCTTTTCTCTCCCTCTCTATCTCCCTCCCACTCTCGTTTCCTCCCAATATCCCACTCTCTGTGTGTGTAACCTGCTGCTAATCTTTTCTTCATTACTAACTTACTGTGCCTTGTTCTGCACTCTCTCAGTATGGAGGCGGCTATCTTGGTAGAGGCAGGGCTTTGCTTCCTCATGTCAGATCCTCCAGCAGGGAGAACAATGAGCAGCACAGAAGTGACAACTCTGAATCTCCTGAGCAGTGAGTGCCTTACGTTGCACAATGCAGATAATCAACTATAGGTCTCTAGGTAAAGGAATTTCAGACAAAGATAGATTTTCAGACTACAATAAACCTTTCTAGTTTTTCCTATTGAACTCTACAGCTGAGTGATACACCGATAAGATGCATTTTTGTTAATAGTTAAGTTACTTGAATGAATCTTGAACATTTATAAGAGTTAACTCCTTACTGTCACTAAGACTAAATTCTACTCCTACATACACACTGTTATAAAGTATCCGAGTTCTTTTTTTCAAGTTAGCTTTAGTTGCTCCGGGTTGCTGCACCTTACACATTGATCCTTCCCTGATTGCTTTAACTTTCATGAGCTTCTTTGTTTCTCTGGGCCGTAGCCCCGTCTGTTCTCTTTTATAGCCTCCTATTAATGTTCACATTTATTATTGGGGATTTTTTCCTTATCTGATCTATCTCTGCTCGGAGGAGTCTGTGCCCTGGAGGTACATAAAACTTAAAAACATAATGGCTCTTGTGATATTTAATGTTTGGGGGGGTGTTGGGTTGTTCGCCTCTTAATGTTGAACAAATCTGACTTTCTATACTTCAGCATTGGATTTTTCCTTTTTTTTTTTTTTTAGCCAATATGGGACGTATTTCTTCTCTACAAGGGCACCAGAAAATTGTTTTCGGCAATGATTTAAACCTCTTACAAGCGCCAGTAATGAATTGTCTGTTGGAGGCTGTCCCGCCGTCTTATTTACCCTCAGACATTTTACAGCAGTTGTAACTCAGGTGGCACGTTCCATCGGGCCCTTGTTATCGCCTCCGTCTTAGTGCTTTGTATAAACCGGCATTAAAAAGAAAATGTAATAACTGAACTGATACTTCCAATCTAAACCTTGGATTCTGTTTTTGAGCAAGTATGAAAGTCAGCATTGTAGGTACTACTAGTGCCATCCTGACTGTCTTTGTGGTACTGGAAGGCCCGTTTCTTAAAGCCAATATCAGGGCAAAATAAAACTGCCCCCCATCATTCCCAATAAAGGTTGCCATACACGGTTCCATTTTTCTCTTCTTCAGCCTGCAAAATCAGTCAGTTCCCCCTTTTGCGTTAACATAGCATGAACGCCACTGATGGGTAATGTTTTCTGGCACCCGCAACTGCCTGAACAGTAACTGCATGTGATAGGATGCAGTCACTGATTGGCTGATCATTTTCCACCCGGCTCTTCTGATTTTCAAATCCACTTTTGTTGAGCAGGGTGGTGCTTGTAGTAGGGCTGACCGATGCTCCCATTGCGTCCGTCTGTGGCCAACATGAAAAATGTCTTCCAAAGCGGTTTCTTGCTCACCTGAGTCTACCGTCACATCTCCCTCTCTGGCACCTCTTCCAAGAGTGGAGACCTGTAACCCAGCATGCCAGTCCTCCTGCATACCGGTCTTGTTTCTGCCGTTTGCGATGTCATCACGTGACTGTAGTGTTCTGGATCCTGAAAGGACCCTGCCACTGGACAGCCAATTGGAAGTGTCCACGTCACACAGGCAATGATGTGGGCTCCTGTAGAAGGATCTTCCAGCTCTGCAGTCCAAAAGATAGAAGAAATTGGACTGTGTGTGTGTGTGTGTGTGTTCTAAATTACTTAATTTTTTTAATAGCTGAACTTTGTTAGGGAAGCTTATGGCTGAAATCCACAGCACAGCATTTCTTAGGAGCCTGAGATCTGCTAAGACAAAAGTAGTGTGTCTGGTAATGACAATGTTCATGAGCATACACTGATGATGTGTTTTGTAGATGCAGTATATTTTTAGCTGTGCATTTTGTCCACAAAGTTATGCCTGCATTCTACTTTACATAAAGAGAATCTTTACTGGTTAAAAAAAGTAGTAAAATTTGTATTCTTTTTTTTGTAGGACTGAGAATAAGAGAAACCAAGGAAGTGTATGAAGGGGAAGTGACGGAGTTAACCCCTTGTGAGACTGAGAATCCAATGGGTGGTTACGGAAAGACCATCAGCCATGTTATTATAGGCCTAAAAACCGCCAAGGGAACCAAACAGCTCAAGGTGGGTATTCCGAGGTCCTTGTCCAGTATCTAGAATTTAGAATGTTAATGCAAGAAAGAAAAAGAGGTTAGCTAATTGCAAAAAAAAACTTGCGGGAGGGGAAAGAGAGCAGGAACGTCTATTTCAAAATCAGTTTTTGGGAAAATAATTTTTTTTTTAAATTCAAGAGAATTTGTTGTCTCTGCGGTTTTCTTTTTATTATTTTAATCGTTTTATTATTAAAAATGAAGGTTAGGAAAAATGTAAATTTATTTTGTCTGCACTTTTGTTTTTTTGTTTTTCTCCGCAGTTGGATCCCAGCATCTATGAAAGTCTACAGAAGGAGCGAGTGGAAGTTGGGGACGTCATCTACATTGAGGCAAACAGCGGCGCGGTGAAGGTAAATTTTAATCCTTTGATCTTATGTGGGGTGGAAATAATCCCTTACTTGATCGTACATCACAGGACACAGGGAGTTAATTCTGGAACTTGTGGGTTAGGCAGCTGCCGTCAGGTGATCTGACACATCAAAGCTGTAAGGACAGCCCTGTATAACCCCTCCAACTCCCAGCAATGCAGCTTGCATTGTTTCCACACTAAATATCCCTCCAATTGATTGTGACCCGTAGAAATGAAGTTAAAGTAGAAGGAAAGACTACATAAAACAAACAAACCATAACATTCTCTAGCATTGATTTGTCAGTCTCTTGAGTCGATCCGTGTAAATCCCTGTTGATTGAATTATTTATCTACGCTCATGTGACCACTAATCTTTCTTTCCCTCGGGGTGGTGGACCTTAATTATCTGGGGCTGACGTGACGGCAGGAAGTGATGCGTTGCAGCAGTGTATTAGAATTACAGCCCGCCCAAAGCAGGAGGGGAAAGAGCTGTAGAGGTTTTCCTTTAGGCTGGGTTCACACCTAGGCATATCGAATATGCGCGTTTTTAACGCGATTCGCGGTAAACAAAACGCGCTACAAACGCACGTTTCCGAGGGCTACTTGGCTGTATCCCAATGGAAACGTGTAACAAAAACGCCCCAAAGAAGCTCCTGTACTTCTTTGGTGTAGGGCGTTTTGTATCGCGTTCATACGGCCTGTAATACGCCCAGGTGTGAACCATGCCCATAGGAAATAATGGGATTTCGGTATTTTGAGCGTTTTGCAGAGCGTTCGAACGCGCTACAAAACGCCCAGATGTGAACCAGGCCTTACTGTAAGAGCTCGCACGCTGAAGGAAGAGCTGACAATGCTGAGACAATTTCAGTGGCAAGCAGGTGTTCTGTGGTAGCCAGGAAGTGTTGTCGGCCCATCAACAGGCGTCAAATGCACAGATAGAAACCAGCAGGATCACAGAGGCAAAACACGGCCTTATTATTAATGTTTATTGGACAGAATATATATTGTGCAGACACTTCTGACCTAATGCCCGAGACTCCGAATGCCTATAAATGAGCTTGACAGCCAGGGAACTAGCACTAGGAGAGGTCTGCGATGGCAGCTCCCATATTTCCTCAGCACACCACTGACCTGCAAAAAATAGGACACATGACAAAATCTGGAGGGAAAAAGGATAAATGACCTTCTTTCTCCTTCATTACTCTATTAAAAATAATGGATTGTACTTGTCTTGGAGGGAAGTAAGTTATTGGTAAAATGTTTTTTTTCTTTCATTGGGCATTTATTTCCTTTTTTAAGTAGCTTTAAACCCAGTTACTAAAATCCTATAGTAGCTTTAGCATGTTGAAGTGTAATTCCACTTTCCCAGGCGAATTTGGGAAAATGGAATTGCCTCCTCCAATCTGGCTCCCCTCATGCTGTACTTGCCTTTGCCGGAAGGCTCCTTCCCCTCCGCTCGTGCTGATGTCCTGCCCATACTCCATACACAGCAGTGCATCCTCTATTCTGTATCTTAAATTTTTTTCACAAATGGCGAGCACTTATATGTCAGTGTGGCCACCTGACTGCGCTGCCCAATGAGAAGCACTTCTTAGGGGGCCAGTTTAGAAGGTTAATTCCGTTTTCCCAAATTTGCCCATGAAAGTGGAAGAATCTTCAATGTAACTCTAAATGGGTTTATTGTTTTTTAAGCCTGCACCATTTATTAAAATACCTGGTGATCCTACCATAAAAGTCCTTTTGTTAGCCCCTTCCCATTATGGGGGAGCAATGCTCTGTTCCTGCCTCCCAGCTGTGCTCCTACGTTGTCACCCAATCACATTTCTCCATTGATAGAGACTTTGAAGTGGCTGGTTTAACACATTGCGCAAGCGTGGTCCATTGTTGTCACCTTTAGCAAACTAAATGTCACCTTCTTAGCCCTCGTTCACACCTGAACGTTTTGTAGCGCGTTCTACGCTCGACGAACGCTCTACAAAACGCTCAAAAATATAAATCCCATTGTATTCAATGGTCTCGTTCCCACCTTGGCGTATTTCCGCCCGTCCCTAACGCGCTACAAAACGGCCCACGCCTGAAAAGGTACAGGTACTACTTTGGGCCGTTTTGTTGTGCGTTTCCATTGGGCTACAGCCAAGTAGCCTTTGGAAACGCGCGACGGTCGCGCAACTTTTTTACCGCGAATTGCGGTTAAAAAAACGCGCGACAGACGCGCATATGCAATACGCCTAGGTGTGAACGAGACCTTAGGGTTATGATGGATCTTAGTGGGTTTTTTTGTTCACCATAGTCAATACATGGTAAAAAAAACATAGATTTTGTCCAGAGTGATTTGAGTAAACAGCAATGCTGGCCTTCTATGTTTTGTTGTTGTTTGTTTTTTTCATCCTGGTAATATTCCTGCCAGTGTCCTGGTTTGTCATACTCCTGCATGGTGACACATGCTTTGGGTGTCTTGGCATTCACCATGGAGGCCCAGAAGCATGTAGTCCCTTTTTTATTCCCAGCTTTCAACAGGGCAGTAATTGGTACGCGGCTCCCTCTGGCAGTTATCAGCAGCCTGTCAGTCGGGGATTTGGCAGCCATGCGGACAGCGCACCTGTTCCCTTGCTCTAACACTGTTCTCTCCACACCAAACAGAGGCAGGGCAGGTGCGACACCTACGCCACCGAGTTTGACCTTGAAGCCGAGGAGTACGTCCCGCTGCCGAAGGGAGATGTCCATAAAAAGAAAGAAGTGATTCAGGACGTCACGCTGCACGACTTGGATGTGGCCAATGCAAGGCCTCAGGTGGGTGCTGGGGACAGTTTTTTTGTTTTTTGTTTTTTGTTTTTTTGTTTTTACATATGATGAACATGATGGGGAGGGGTGGTTTTATAAGGAAGTTTTGTAGTGAACGTGGCTGATTTCTGGCACAGGTCATACCATTAGGAAGCATGGTGATTTTAAGCAGTGGGTTGTCAGATGTAAAGTATCTCAGAGGAGATGACCTGCTTATTGTTCAGCAAACTGGGAAATGATTATGTTGTGCAGCTGGCTTGTCTTGTCTGTGAATGACACTGTAATGCACAGAGCTGATTTGATGCAAGGCTCAGTGGCTTCTGTTGTGAGAGTGAATATATGTTGTAGGGTCTGCAGGCTTCAAGAGTGCACTTGATACCAGTTTCAGACACTTCGGTGATCATTGAGAAATCATTGTAGTTGCAGTTGACCTGCCTCAGCTGCTTTTCCATTCCTATTCACTTGCACGAGGGAGAGAAGCCGTTCTGAAGCAAACAAAAGCCTGTTGACGCTGCCCCTTAATCGGCTCTGTACTAGTACATAGTGAGGCAGTTACATCTGACAAAACATAAGGTAATGGGGAACAGTTTACAGAGCTTACAGTGGTATCTCTCATTCCAGGGAGGCCAAGACATCCTGTCTATGATGGGCCAGTTGATGAAACCGAAGAAAACGGAGATCACGGGTAATCCTGTCATTTTATGATGCCAAACTCAAACTCTTTTAATCATTATTAACATCTGAATGCTGACTTGGAGCTTTGTTTGCAGTTGAAATGATGCAGTCCTATTTTTTTTTCTCAGTTTCTGTGTCAAATATACCCCATGCAAAATTAAAAAAATGTGTGTGAACAATTAAATATTTTTGCTCTTGAAAGCCTAATGGCATCCAAAAACATTACCCTTAATGGTAAGTTCAAATAAAAATCTCAGTATTTTTACCTAAGTGATATAGCGAGGGTTAAAATACCCTGTGCTGGCAGCATGCTAGAGAGTCAGGCCACTGCGCTTGTACACAAGCAATGGCTCGTGCCTCCAGTAGCCTAGCGTTCCCATCGCTCCAATCAATCTTGCTGCTTCGGAAGTATGAGCACTGTTCATAGGAGCATTGTAGTGTCTCTAGTGTGAAAGGTACTTTAACCTTTGCTGCAGTATATCTGTATTGGGGTAATGATGGTGCTACCCACTCAAGGAGACTCCCCAGTTGTTGTGCCAAATTAAAGGAGAACTATGAGGTGAGTGCTTTTCACTGACCTCATAGTTCTAGCCGACCTGTGACAATGAGACTGTCACAGGTCGGCTCAGTAGATTGGGAAGTGAGCGAACACATACCGGCGTTCGCTCACCTCTCGATCCTGTCACGGCTCTCTGCCGTGACAGGGGAGGAGCTGGATTCCCCCCTTTCCGCTCCGATCCGCCAGCGCTGACTGGCGGAACGGACGGGGGAGGGGGCGGGTACAGCTGGCTCTGCCTCTAAATAGGCAGAGCCAGCTGCCAGTCACGCAGCTGGGCGGATCCCGGCACAATTGTCAGGATCAGCTTCAGCTGTGGCTTCTCAGTATACCGCGAGCAGCAGCTTGTGGTATACTGCGGCGTCTCATATACGGCGTCTCAGATACTGAGCCTAGGGTGACGAGAGGACGCTAGTTTGTGTCCTGCCGTAACCCTAAGGAGAACTATGGGGAAAAGACATAACCCCATAGTTCTCCTTTTAATAGTTTGTGACTTTGGCATTTAAAATGTGTACGTTCCACTTTGCAATAGTGAGGAGAGCCTAGGAGAACATGCGCACCTTATAAAAGCCATACTAACCGTGTCTACACACTTCCTGGCTTGTTTACTGGCTCTTTTGTCCCGTGCCTACACCTGGCTCCATACACTCTAGTTAGCGTGTATGCCATGTGCTCCCATAGAAATCACTTCAGCAATGTCATGTAAGTGTATCATGTGGCATAAATCTATGAAATGGTTTGCATATATTGTAATAAGTGTCCAAGCTGGCCACCTGTGCCCAAGTGATTCTCCTCTTGCCAGTCCCTACGTTACTGTGCATCATTTTTATTGCATAGTGCAGGTCATTAACCAGACCTGTCGGTGTCTCTCCTCCAATTGTTATAATCCATGCCCCCATCGCACTCCCGACCGCTGCTCCATCAAGATAAAGTGGGTGCGATGGTAATCGACGGATGGCATACGAAGAATATGGATACCGGCACTCCAATGGTAGATGGAATACGTCGATTTATTGACGTACGTGCGATAAGAGCATAACACACTTAGTGCAACGTTTCGGGGTCGCGTAGGATCCCCTTCATCGGGCAGAACAAGTGATGCCTGATGAAGGGGATCCTACGCGACTCCGAAACGTTGCACCCAGTGTGTTATTCTTTTGTTGCATGTACGTATTCCATCTACCATTGGAGTGCCGGTATCCATATTCTTCTCCAATTGTGTCTTTTTTGCCTCATGCTGGCACTATATGACCCGTATAGTATTCTATCAGCAAAATGATCAAATCTAAAGTGACCCTCTGCACACTGCTGTACACCCTTACAAATGTCTAGCAAACTTCTGCATAAAAACAGGGATTATTGGTTCGCATATATTGCAACACATGTTCAAGCTGGCCAACTGCCTTAAAGTGATCCCTCTCTGGCCAGTCCCTTCTCTACTGTGCAAAATGGCAAATACTGAATAATGGCTATTTTCTATCACCCATTTTGCACAGTAGAGAAGGGACTGGCCAGAGAGGGATCACTTTAAGGCAGTTGGCCAGCTTGAACATGTGTTGCAATATATGTGAACCAATAATCCCTGTTTTTATGCAGAAGTCCAATGGTAGATGGAATACGTACATGCAACAAGAGTAAAACACACTGGGTGCAACGTTTCGGAGTCGCGTAGGATCCCCTTCATCAGGTTATCACTTGTTCTGCCTCATGTGTGCAGAGGGTCACTTCAGATTTTTCAGTGTTACAATTCTACAGTTCTATGAAATGTTTTCTCTTTTCTTTCTCAGACAAACTGAGGGGGGAAATCAACAAAGTGGTGAATAAGTACATTGATCAGGGCATCGCAGAGCTGGTCCCTGGCGTCCTTTTCATTGATGAGGTGCACATGCTGGACATCGAATGCTTCACCTACCTTCATCGAGCCCTGGAGTCATCGCTCGCCCCCATCGTCATTTTCGCTACTAACAGAGGAAACTGCGTCGTCAGGTACTTGGGTGGCTGGAAATTGATCAGGAGGAAGGGTCAAATGAGGGTGTTGTCTTAAAAACAAACTATATGTACTATAAGTTAATATTTTTACTGCACTTTCTTGCTACGTGAGAGTAAATGCTTACTTGCAGTGTTTTTCCTTTCCATTTCAACAAGTCCAATAAATTTCAGTCTCAAAAAATATATAAAAAGTATAAATGTATTTAAACAAGCAATTTATAAAAAGCATTGAAAATGCTTTTTGAGAATTGCTTGTTTAAGTAAATTTATACTTTTTATATATTTTTTGAGACTGCAATTTATTGGACTTGTTCTTTCTGGAGCCCTAAAAACCCCCCATCTTTCTCTGTCCTTTCTTTATTACAAATCAACCAGGGGTTGGCTTCCAGAAAGGGAGGCTCTGTGCACCACCAAATAACCTCAAACTTATTACATATGTCCACTATGTGTAGATTGGGTGCTATGAGCTCTTGTGCCAAACTCTCTGATAAGAGAAGAGGGTGTAAGTGAACTAATATCGCTGTGTGCAGTATTCTGGTTCCATACATTTGTTTTGACTTTCCAGGGGGACTGAAGATATCTTCTCTCCACATGGGATACCCTTGGATCTCCTGGACAGGGTGATGATTATCCGGACCATGCTGTACACCCCACAGGAAATGAAGCAGGTGAGGACAGCTCCATAGATAGATATCTAAACTGTTGTTTTGATTGTTGTAACGGTCACTGTTACTGAGAGTATGGAGCCAAATCAAAAGGACTTGTATATAAGAATGGATGGTATTGCCCCAAACAGCATGCTGCAGTAAATGTTTCCTTATACTAAAGTCCATAAAAACATATTTAGATTATTTTACACCTGTATCACGCTTCTTTCCGAATGTTCCGGTCGAGGAGTCTGCACTGATAAAGTAATCAGTAGTCGGGTTGTAACATTTTCTGGGACTACATTTCCCATCATTCTTTGCCCCGTACGTGTGCCCCTTCATTAAAGTGTTATTAAACCCTTGTGTGTTTGTGCATATATCTATCTATCCGATCTATCTATCTCTAGCATGCAGTAGATATATGCAAAAACATTAGCTGGCTCTCAAAATACCTGAACAATCTGATTGGATGCAGGCATTGTTCAGGTTTTCTGAGAGCCAGCGAGGCCGACTAGCAAGATACTGAAGCTTGGCCCAGCGGGAGATTCCTCCATCCACACAGTTTAGCGTAGATGGAGGAATCTGTTGCACTTTTTCCATCCGACCATAGAAAACCTGCAGATAATCTATAGCTGGATGAAAAGCTTTGTCATTCTGCTCTGTGTAATCCGGGGGAATTTAACCAGTGTTATCCATGCCCTTCCGGATCGACCTGTTGCCAATTCCGGATATAAAGGCTGAGAACCCCTGATCTCTATTGCACTGCTGCAGAAGTTTCTGTGGTATGCCGATAGCATGTTTTTGATACAAATGGAAATGAATTGTTCCTTTGTGTCTTATTGTTTTATAAAGTAACAGACAGGAAATGTTGGTAATATATGAGAAGAATTTCCTGGCATCCCTTTTAGATGTGCTCCCAGCTCATCACTGCTAGCCTGGCAAGCCAGCTGTGCACATCTGAGGGAATGCCAAGGATGCTTTCCGTTATCTAACATCATGCATTTTGCAGACGTTAAGGGTACGTTCACACCAGATGCAGTGCGTCCGGGCCCGATTCTGGCCGGAACGCACTGCATCGCATTGCGGCCGGCTCACTTTTTTGTGGGGCAGGAGGGGGCATGGCGGGCCATTGAAGTGAATGGCACCGTAGCCACGCGCTCCAGCCGCAATGCGGTCGCCCGCACGGGATCGCAAGGCACATTGTGCCTGCTGTCCGGTGCGATCAAAATGCTGCAAGCACTATTTTGATCGCACCGGACCGCAGGCACAATGTGCCTTGCGATTGCATTGCGGCCGGAGGGCGTGGCTATGGTGCCATTCACTTCAATGGCCCGCCACGCTCCCTCCTGCACCACAAAAAAGTGAGCCCGCCACAATGCGATGCAGTGTGTTCCGGCCAGAATCAGACGAACGTCCTCCATCTGGTGTGAACGTACCCTAAAGAAAAAAAAAACCTGAACAAGATTTCAACTAGCACGACCCTGAATCCTTTTTTAAATATGCAAAAACATTTTTAAAAAAAGGTAATTTACCTCCGTCTTCGCTGCGCGCTCCCGTCCGAAGATCTGAAGATTCTCGGGCGGCCGCAAAGGATCATGGGGCGGGCGCATGCGCAGTAGAGATCTTCGGTCAGGAGAAGAGGAGAGACACAAGGGGTAAGTCAATGCACGCAGCCCGGCAGTTTGCACCCGCGGGACAGGAAGAGACAGGAGCCTGCGGTGGAGGGACTGCTGGAAGGAAGAAGATGATCGGATCAAGAGGCCTCACTTAAGGTAAGTCCTTACAGCAGGATTGGGGGGGGGGTAGACTTTAATGTCACTTTATAGCCCTGCAGAAGGATGAAAACATTTAGAAGTTCTATTTGCAATCTTGCCTGATTTGTTTGGATGTACAGATTCAGCATTCATTCTTTTCACACCTCCGGCATTTTTAAGGTGTCGTTGTATCTTTAAATATGAAAGAAACCTTCACCTCTAGCGAATAAATTCCTGCTGCACAAATGCTGGAAATGAATAAAGACGGTTGCATTCATTATCTCATCCTTGAGCGGCTGTCAGTAAAGTTTCAGGAGAGCTCGCGCCTGTCTGCTGGCTGTGCATTCCCAGGTTTCGGCTAAGCAGGCGCCTCACGCTATCTTGTTTACAGAGCTGCCAAAGTGAAAAATACCTGTATTATATGAGACCTGCTATCTCAGCAGTACAACACACAACGCTATTATCCAGGCTGCCCCTTATCATTCAGCGAGGAGAAGCCAGCGCATGGTGCCAGCTCCACATACAGCACCTTGTCATGCAGTTTATGCAGATGTTAAAGGGATTACAAAGTGTGTTTTCAGAGAAGTGCACATTCTGACTCCTTATTGTAACCATTACCCGAGCGCTGGGTGTATTGTGATTTTTAAATTTTTACGCGTTTCATGATTGCAATTTATATACAGATTGTAGATTCCCCTCTGGATGTTATCTTGTGTATTGGTGAGTGTGATCAATAGAACACAAGGACTATTGTTTTCAGGTTCTCCAGACTGGCAAATAGTCATATAGGGGAGCTGTAAAGTGCAACAGTATTGATTACATCAACTTCCCCAATAATCGACCCCCCCCTTCGTTTTTCAAATCACTGCATTGATAATCATTGAAAATCACTTGTGCAAGTGGAAGAAAAGCTAGAAAATGTACTAACCTTACAACTGGCTTCCCTGGGATCCTGGGAACGAGATTTGTGAAGGGACGTATACTTTCCTAACTTTACAATGCAATGATTTGGAACGGCCCCTCCCAATCCCAGTACAGTGCGGGTTCTAGGTTTGGGTGAAGAAGAAAAAAATTCAAAAAATTATATATATATACCGTATTTTTCGCTCCATAAGACACACTCCCCCCTCCCCCCCCAAAAAAAGCAGGGGAAAATGTGTGTGCGTCTATGGAGCGAATCCCTAGTTTTTTGTACATTTAGCCCTGCTAAAGCAGAGCTAAACGTACAGTGGAAGCCACTGCTCCTTTGATACCAGTAATCTATTCAGATCACTTGTATTAAAGCCGAGCGGTGGCAAACCCCACCCCCCACCCCGCCGTGGTTTTCGGGTCCCCCGCTTCTCTGGGGGACCCGTGACCACAGTATAGGAGCTCACCATAGAGCCCCTAGAGCAGACCAAGAACATCCATTCTTCGTCTGCACTGTAATCACAGCGCCGCCTGTCTCTCCAGTCACTTACTGCAGCTTTTGTCACAGAAACTGCCTGCGTCCTATGTACCGTTTCGCCTTATGGAGCGCAAAATACGAGATATATATATTATAGATCTTCATTTATTTTTTATCATTTGAGCCCCTAGAGAAACAAGCAGTTAACCCTTGCAGCGCGAGGAGTCCCACTGCCAGGGTATCTGGGTTTTTTTTCAATAAGCAGTACATTGATTTTGTCTTCCCTTCCGTCACACGGCCTTCTTCCCTCCCTCCGGTCATTATGTATCATCATTACACCGTATATTAGAGGTATTCACCAGCAGTGTCATTCTATGAATAAAGCGAGAGGCAATGGAAGAGAGAGCGTTTAACCACCCAGTGAGTAAAGCCGCCATTTCATCCTACCTCCTTTCTCCATCCAGATTATAAAGATTCGAGCGCAGACCGAGGGCATTAACATCAGCGAGGAAGCCTTAAATCACCTGGGGGAGATCGGCACCAAGACCACACTGAGGTTAGTAATGTTCTGGCCCTGCAGGGTTGTTCTTCTCCTAGAACAGAGGACATGGGAGGACGAGGCAGCTGAGAGACATCGGCATCACCTCACTGCTCGGGTAGACAGATGTCTGCTGTCAGGGATCGGAACAGCTCAGGTGTGTTATCCGCCTCAACTGATAGCAGCAGGCCGAAGTGCCATTCTTTTCCTCTGAAACCTCCGACAGGCCCCACTTCAGATGCTTTTCTCTCTCATGTTCTAACTTAAAGTTGAACTCCGGCCTTCCCTTCAGTCTTGCAGAATCGTACCGGCTCCTCTCCTGGACTAAAAATGCTTATTCAGATTTCACTGCACACTGAGCTTCTCCAGAATGACATCCAGCAAGGCATTTTGACATTTGCATAACACCCCCCAAAAGCCAACGCTTTGCTTGCATCAGAGCTGAGGGCTCTTGAGAGGAGTACTCAGGCAGAGTGCTGGGATATGTCAGGAAGCTATGTACAGCACCCGGCTGGCCCCTCCCACCCGCCATGATCTGCCTGCATTGCAAAGAGAAGCACAAAGACCCAGTGATCACATCACTGGCTCTTAAATAAGGAACATAACGGAAAGGTGTTCTTAAAAAATGGCATTTCCATTAGGAGGAACCAGGGAGGGCAGGACAAAAGATTAAACTTCAGAGAGTTATTACTAGTGATGCACCGATTTCTGTATCGAGTACCGCCGATATTTTTATTTGCCCGGTACTCGCCGATACCAAAAGTCCCATTAAGGAAGCCAGGCGGCGTGTAATGACTCGTCACCTGGCTTCCTGATTAGCTGGGCAGCGTGTAAAGACCCGGCTTCCCGATTAGCAGGGAAGCCATCCCCATGCTTCTAGGTGGCGAGAAAGCATGGAGCCGGCTGTCTGGCTAATCAGGAAGCCGGGCACCGTGTAATGACGCGGCGCCCGGCTTCCTGATTGGCCGGGAAGCCAGCTCCATGCTCCCTCGTCATGAAGTGACGAGGGAGCATGAAGCCGGCTTCCCAGCCAATCAGGAAGCTGGGCAGCATGTAATGACTCGCTGCCCGGCTTCCTGATACTGGAAGTATCTGACTAGGCATCGGAGCATTTGGGCGAGTATGACTACTTGGCACCGATACTAGTATCTGTACATCCCTAGTTATTACAGCTATAAAAACACCAGCCTTTTACATTCCTTCCAGGGTCTGGCTGACTCTTTATGCAATTATCAAAATACCTTGATGGCTGGGTGTCCGTCTAGGGCAGTGTGCATTCTTAAGCAGGCTGCATTTGCAAGCCAACCACCCTAGGTAATGCCCCCCCCACGTGATACTGAGCCTCCGTGATGGAAAGAGCTGACATCCAATGAATGAAAGGCCAAGCACAGTTTGGCTGGGGAGGAAAGTGTTTGATGATACTGGATGTCCTCCAGCCAGCAAATGAGGGGGGCCCTGGCTTGCTGCAGCGTCTAATGCACTCTACAATAACCTTACAGTGGGCATTAAAGTCAGGAAGCAATTTCAGTCCTGGAGCAGGTCTTGTACAGCTGTGCAAAACCTGAAGAGATGGACTTGGTTCAGATTTACGTAAAGACAATGTAGGCAAAAAATATTCTTGCTTTTCTTCCCATTTTAGGTACTCCGTACAGCTCCTGACCCCGGCTAACCTTCTGGCCAAAATCAATGGCAAAGACAGCATTGAGAAAGAACACGTGGAAGAAATCAACGAACTCTTCTACGATGCCAAATCCTCTGCCAAGATCCTTGCCGAGCAACAAGAAAAGTATATGAAGTGATCCTACAATGACATTCCGCCCGGCCTCTTGTTCCCAATGCACCGCGCGCTGCGGTCTCCTGGAGAACGGTCTCCGAATCATCTGTGTGACGTTAACGTGTTCCTCCTCTATTTGTGCTTCTGGATTGACGCACGTGAACTGATTAGAAAATATTTAATGTGCTTTTTTTTTGGTGAAAAAAATATTTTTTATTAAATATAACTTAATAGAAGAACAAATGGTTGTGTTTTATATCCTGAATGGTTTATTTCCTTTTATATCCTGAATGGTTTATTTCCTTTTATATCCTGAATGGTTTTATTTCCCTTTCAGTTTGGTGTTAATCTGCCACCAGGAGGGGGGGGGCGGGAGTTGTTACCCTTTGAGGACACTTGGACAGCTTGCATCGCTGATGCTTCTTCAGTTTGGGAATTGGCTTCCAAGGGCTGCAGTTTCGCTCCCTGCCCCTTCCTTGTTACTCACCTCCCGTGTCACTGTGCACTCTTCATTGAACCCTCTGGAGGTGCAGTTCCTGCGGCAAAACGGTTTTAGGCCAACCTGTTCAGTTGCCAAACCATGTTGGATCCGAAAGCCCTGAATGTCCTCATTCATGCCGTCCCCTCCCTTTACCAGTGAAACTTTCTCGCCTCTGTGGACATCAAGGATTCGCTCCTGCATGTCCCCCATCTGTCCTGTGCTTTAGGGTTTCCTGCACTTTGCTGTGGGCCCCCCTGCAATATCCGATCATGGCCCTGCCCTTCAGCCTCTGGTCTGCACCTGGAGTGTTGGTCTGCACCCCAGTGCCTTCAGCCTCTGGTCTGCACCCCAATATGAGCCCTGCTGTGTTCCTGGCATCCCCATTTTGGGATGCTTAGATGACCGCCGGTTGTGGGAACAATTGATGAAGGCTCAAAAGTTGCCACTGGAACCAACTCATTGTTTGGAGCATCACAATCTAATTCTGGACACGGCACAGGCGTGTTTCTCCCAGACTCTCCAGTCACATTTCAGCTCTCCAGTCCAATAGTTGTCAGACTCTCCTCTGTTGCATGATGGTCCTGGGTGTGATGGTGGCTTCCTTTTGAGGCATTCCCATTTGCCCAGTTTCACTCCACGGCCCTACGATGCAACATTGTTGTCATAGGAGAGGTCAGTCCAGTCTCAAGATGGACCAATTCATTTGGCACCAAGGACCACGTTGTCCTTGGCTTGTGGGCTCAGGATTTTAGTTCTAGAATCAGGAAAGTTCTTCCTTTGCCATCTTTTGGAAAATCCTCCTAATGGATGCCTGGAGTCCTAGGCACCCTGTCGGTTCAGGGGGACTTGGTTGTCATCACAAAATTCTGGTAAATTAAGGCAATTTGGTTGTCACTGCAGCCTTGGACTATCCTGCTAGGGGGGTCATCCAGTATGGATTCAGTCAGTCACTCACAACAGTGTCATTCATTGACCACGAGGGATTGAACCAGAAGTTTCACCTGTGGCGGATCAGATCCTGTGCTGGACAGAACTTCACATCCCAGCCATTTACATTCCAGGCAAAGACCGTAGCCAGGCAGGCTTCCTCAGCTGGCAGCATCTGCACCCGGCCGAGCGGTCCCCACACTGAGGTGTTCCAGGACCTGTATCACAGTAGGGGACACTGCATGTGGACCTCCAGATTCAACAGTGGACAGGTTTATCTTCAGCTATAGGGATCTTCTAGTGGAGGCCCCGCTGACTTCCTGACCAGCTATGGTGACTTCCTGACCAGCTATGGTGACTTCCTGACCAGCTATGGTGACTTCCTGACCAGCTACCTCTGTGACTCGGACATTCCCATCCAAGCTTGATGGTCTCGGTGGTTGTCCACCTTTTCCTGTCAAGGTGGACGCTACTGTATCTGTGAGTGCTTCTTGGGCTTTTCAGCATCAAGCCACCGTTTCCCAGTCTTGCAAGGATGGCACCTGGTCCTCTCCAAGTTCCACCAGGTGGCTGGTCAGACGTCATCTGATGCCAGCGTCGGGCATAAGGTCCTTCAGGAGGCTCTTTGAGCTTCAGGTGGTCCCCAGGTTGCAGTGTTCCCGTCTCTGAGCCTGCTTTTGGACGTCCCAAAGCTCATTGACTTCCTGTCTTGCTCAATGGATGAGAACTCTCCATAAAATCCTTCCTGTAGCCGGGACATAGCATATGGGTGTGTTTGGGAACCTCTCCTGTATTACAAACCGGTGTGCGTAAGGGGTTCCCAGATCACTGAGTGGATGGGTGTTCTACAGCAACGCCTAGATGGGAAACCGCCCTGAACACATGCAGTTCAAAGCTTTACATTTACCTAGAATGTATGTTTTGAAGCTGAACTCCAGGCAAACCTGTAAACATACAGAAGAAATATCACTAAGGGAGCGCTTAAACCTGCCAAAGGAGTGGCATGTCTGTCCATCCAGTCCTGAGATGTACACAGCTCTGTCTGGCAAGGGAGGAAAACCGATTTTCTTTCCTTTGCTTCAGTAACCAGTCTTGTCCCTCCCTCAGGCAGTACAAGGAGAAGCGGAATACCCATAAGCTCATCTCTTTCTCACTCTGCCCTCTCCTCCTATCAGCAGGTTCCTTAACGCATGTGCAATGCAGCATAAATGACTGGCTTCTTGTGCTGCTTCCCAGCCTGAGCTCTGCTGTACAGGGGGTTTATGAGAAGTCGCGTGAAGGTACTTGCACTAATTTGCATTTAAAACATATTTTGCGACAACGCAGAGCATTTAGGGAACAGTGTTGTCACCCTATAACAAGCACCTTCATGGCAGGATCACCAGATTTTCTTTTAATTAAAGCTGCAGATTTAAATAAATATTGAGGATTATGAGATTTAAGTGACGGGGTTCCCATGGCGACCCTTTTTAAGATGATTGTGATGCCGGCGCACTGTCATTGCTTTGCGGGGCAGTGCTTGGGCTTCCCTGATCATGTGACCATTGTCATTTGCTGTCACAGTGATCATGTGATCTGCTGTCACAGTGATCATGTGATCAGGAGCCAGTTCTACCAGCTCCCCCATAAGCTGTGACCACAGGGGCTGCCTGATTGAGCGCGCTCCGGGTTACGGATGTATGTGGCAGCGTGACCTTAAGGCCCGCCTCCATTCCGTCACAGGGGCACCGCCAGCGGGAACGGGTTCATTGCGCCATGTAAATAAGCCCAATGTTTTGGCGGTCTCCAGCCGATCAGGCCGTTATAAAACATACAAACTGGCCCGCTCCAGCCGTGTGAATAAAACAGATGGCGGGCGGCGCGGGGGCAATGCATCACCGCGCTCGCCGTGCTCCGGAAACCGCCGCAATTATCAAATCCATCTCCGATGTGAAGTTTTTACAACCAAATTGCCGGGACGGGTAAGGAGCCGGCCCGATTCATTATGAGCAGAGAGCCGGGCCCTGCCGAAAAGGGACATATTAGTTACATCTTATCTGCCTGACACCTAATCTAGCAACAATTACAGCAGACACATATATCCTGTGGGAGCGACTTGCCTGCAGATCGGCTCTGAGATAAGAGTCGGGCTCCATTATAAGGGTCTTAAAGGGGAAGTGTCATAGTTTATGCTGATTTTCATGTAAGCAGAGGGGGATTTGAAGGAACCGAATAGCCGTCCGCCAAACCAGTCTGGACACAGTCTTTAAAGTGGACCTTCCGTTAACTTTACCAGTCCGCGTGAACATATTTCTGGTCAAAATACATAGCACCAGTTTTCAATAACGTTTGTCCTAATCTTGGGGGAAAAAACGGAAAGAAAGAAATCGAGGCAACTGGACTCGCTGTCATCCGGCTAGCTTTCTCAATTCTGAATGGGGGAAGCTAGTCTGATGACAAGTGAAACGTCTTCCAGAAAAAGTTGCCTTGATTTAATTTTTACAGATATACCGTGACCTGGACGCATGAGAACCTTCACAGACATATGAAAGAGGAACTCCAGGGATCGTAAAAATTAACCCTTGCAATGGGGCTATCCGCGCGCTGCAAGGGTTAACGGCTCGTTTTTTTCCTCTAGTGGGTGGAGTGAGGAAGATACACTTGCCCGATCCCGGGCCTGCGGCGCTCAGCTCTCTTCCCCTTTGGTGGACTGTCCCTCAAAGTCCTAATGCAATGGCGTTCAACGTGATGGCGTCCCAGGTCCTTAGACCGCCAGAGCCTGGGGAAGATGAGACTGCAGGGAGCAGGCTAGCAGCCAGGTGGCACCAAGGATCAGGTGGGTGTATCTTCTTTATTGTAATCCCTAGACCGAAACAAGCACTTAACTCTCGCAATGCAGGGGTAGCCCCACTGCAAAGGGGTTCCTCTTGGGGGTGTAGCCCCACTGCAAAGGGGTTCCTCTTGGGGGTGTAGCCCCACTGCACAGGGTTCCTCTTGGGGGTGTAGCCGCACTGCACAGGGTTCCTCTTGGGGGTGTAGCCCCATTGCACAGGGTTCCTCTTGGGGGTGTAGCCCCATTGCACAGGGTTCCTCTTGGGGGTGTAGCCGCACTGCACAGGGTTCCTCTTGGGGGTGTAGCCCCACTGCACAGGGTTCCTCTTGGGGGTGTAGCCCCACTGCACAGGGTTCCTCTTGGGGGTGTAGCCCCACTGCACAGGGTTCCTCTTGGGGGTGTAGCCCCACTGCACAGGGTTCCTCTTGGGGGGGTAGCCCCACTGCACAGGGTTCCTCTTGGGGGTGTAGCCCCACTGCACAGGGTTCCTCTTGGGGGTGTAGCCCCACTGCACAGGGTTCCTCTTGGGGGTGTAGCCCCACTGCACAGGGTTCCTCTTGGGGGTGTAGCCCCACTGCACAGGGTTCCTCTTGGGGGTGTAGCCTATAAACAGTTGAATAAAAACTTTTTTTTTTCCTTTAAACAGATAACATTTTATTTTGTTTCTTTGTTATTCGCTCTTCATACCTGGGGGGGAGGGCGACCGTTCTTTTATGTAGAGGTGTGCGTTTATTATTTAAGGTGGACTTTCCCTTTTAAGGTTTCCTTATACACATGTATATTATTTCCATATAGTGCTAGAAATGTAGGAATTTCATTAACAATCGCATTAAAAATTGTTTCCCTTAAACAGGTAACATTTTATTTTCTTTGTATCAGTTGTTGTTGTTGGGGGAGGGGGGGGACCATTATTTTATGTAGCAGTGTGTGTTTATCATTTCGGGTGGACTTCCCCTTTAAGGTTTCGTTATATGCATCTATATTATTTCCATATAACGATATAAATGTATAAATTTTCATAAACAATCGAATTAAAAAAAACAAAACCTTTTCCTTTTAAACAGGTAACATTCTATTTTCTTTATATCCCTTATTACTTTCTCATATCTGAGGGGGAGGGGGCAATAAATAAGTATAATAAAACGGCCGTCACGCGGCGAATCTGCAGTATTGATTTCCCCTTTTTGATTGGTCTTACTGTCACCCACAATGAGCGCGGCTCTCTCTCTCTCCCCTGTTTTGGGACCTCTCTCTCTCTCTCTCCGGCTGAGTGACTGATCTATCTATCGCCGAGCCGTCGCCGAGCGTCCGTCCCATCCCCCGCCCTCTCCTTGTCACCTGG
>NW_017306403.1:1517463-1520265 GCF_000935625.1 Nanorana parkeri | reverse complement strand
GCCACAGAAGCCTCTTTCTGTAATAAAATAAATCTGCCAGCTCTCCTCTTGGCCAGATAAAGACCTGTCAGTGTTACTTTGCAATCCTCGGGCAGTTTGATTAATGGTGAAAAGCTCCGAGCAAGATCGACTACTGTTCCTTTCTCTCTCTCTCTCTCTCTCTCTCTCTCTTTTTTTTTAGTTACAAGGGCTGTCAGCGCGGCTCGGGGCCTTCTGCGGTTTGGGGGCTCTGGGACGGTCCGGTCGCAACCGTGCGTGCTTTAATTCCAGGGATATTTTATTCCCCTCCCCCCATTGCGCCCGTCCGGTGGGGTTAACAAAAAAAAAATCCGCTTTTGGTCAAAATGTGCGTTGGAGTGCAACGGTGACGCGGAAAGGCACGCCGCAGATGTGAACCGAGCCGCAGGGTAATTGGCTACGATCTAATATGTAAAACGCTACGTCCACTGTTTTTATTGCTTTTAAAGGGCCTGTTCGCAGCATTGCGCCTTATGTGCGCTACGCAAGTACAGTAATAACGCATGATCCAGACTTATTGCTGGAGGAGAGACTGAGGAAATGCTTCCTCCTGCATGCAGCAGACTGATGACATCTCAGCCTGGGATAAGTCATTGGAGAGGAGCTCTTCTTGTTAGAGGTGCACCGAAATAGAAATGAAAAAAACCGAAACAATAATAAAAACAATTGTCAGGCCGAAACCGAAAGTTTTTATTTTAATTTTTTCAAATATTTTTTTGTATTTATTTTTTATAAACTTTTTAATTTTTTTAATTATTTTTATTCATTTTTTTATTAAATATTTTTATTTTTTACTTTTAGGGGCTTCGGGGAAATATTGGGGGTCTAAACAGACCTCTGATATTTCCCTTTTAAAATAGAAAAAGAGATTGAGAACACAAAGTCCTCCATCACTTTTTCTGTGTTCCCTGTTATCAATGAATAGGAATCCTCTATACTGAGTGTTCCTGTTCATTGATAATATGAGGACAGAGTATGGTTACTATAACCACAATTATGAATGAACAGGAGGTGATGTAGATCACTTCCTATTCATTCATAATGGAGGATATAGTAACCATACTGTCCTCAATTATCTACAAACACTCAGCGATCACTGACTGCTTGTACCGCTCTCCTCTCTGACAGTCAGTCACAGGAGGCTGAGCTAGCGGTGTGGGGAGGAGAGCCCAGCCTCCTGTGACAGCGATGTCTCCGCCCCCACACCGCTCTGCCGGACTGTGATAGGAGACTGAGCGGTGTGGGAGGAGAGACGCCGGCCGCTCGCAGCGCTCAGCCGGTTGTCACACTTTCTCTCCTCCCCTCTGGGACACAGAGCAGCTCCCAGCGGGGGGAGAAAGAAACCTGGGATGTGCCGATGTATCGGCAGGAAAATGGCACTTTCGGCCGATTATATATATATATCGGTGCATCCCTACTTGTTATGATAATGGGTGGAGCTTTTGGGAGAAAATGATGCAGTGACAGGTCAGGAATGGATTCACTCGGATCTGTACAGCAGGTGAAAGGTCCACTTTAAAAATGGTGTACAGTTCCACTATAAGCGTGCGCTGTACACCTGCGTTGGCGGTTCGGAGGACATTTCTCCGCCTCCTGCGCCCTTCATCCATCACCCGGCTGTCCGGCAGGAAAACCTTTAGCTGGGTGACGGCAGTAAATATGATTTAGGGTAGTCGGGGGGAGGAGCGTGTCAGCGCTGCGGTATTAATGACGGGCTGTAAATATCTTCTGTAATAGAAAACTTCATCGCGGACTGTGGAGGTCACCGCGGGCCGGCGGACTGATCCGGTACATTCTCTGCTTTATGGGAGATCTCAATCCGTCTCCAGCCACCCTTGTCCTGACACTGGAGGATGGATGAGGGGACGGTGGCTGCTGGGAGCCATTAAAGCCGAACTCCGGCCTTCCCTTCAGTCTTCCATAGCTGTACCGGCTCCTCTCCTCTTCCTCTGATGTCACTGTACACTGCGAGCTCCTCACCATGTGCATGAGAAGCTGCAGCAAGTCAGATAGAGCTCCGCCTCATTTCCTGTCTGACTGTCCCTGGCCCGCCCCTTTCACTCATTTGATATCAGTTCTGTCAATCACAAAGGCTTAGCATTGCATGTGGGTGTTGCCTATGCAAATAAGCCTGCCTAGGAACGCCCACTCCCCCTGACACCCACCCACCAAGGCATTTTGATATTTGCATAACTCCTCCCAAGAGCCAGCCCACTGCTTGCCTTAGGCCTCTTGAGAGGAGCAGTAAAGCAGGGTGCTGTGATGTTTTCAGCCACGATCTGCCTGCATCGCATGGACAAGCACAGGGACCCAGTGATGATGTCACTGCCTCTAAAATAAGAGGATTCATGTTTGAAAGATTTGCATGCAGACCACCCCCCAGGAAAGCACTAGATGATGCTGGAGGTCCTCCAGCCAGGAAATGAGGCGCACTGTATCTGACTTGCTGCAGCTACTAATGCAAAGGAGCCATCATGGGAAGCCGATGCTGGAGCGAGTGCATGTACAGGAAGTGGCTGAAAGAGGCCGCAGGAGATCAGCAGCACTGAGATGTTTAATATACATTTAAAAAAGGATGAAAAGTGTGGCAATTGTTCATGATACACAGCACTGTAGCAAACCAACAGGCACATTGGCTTTTATACTCTATAAGTCTCTGACAGCCACAGGTATGACTCCCAGAGACACAATAGGATTTGTAGTTTGGCCACAGCTGGAGTGCCAAGGTTGCTTACCACACCTAATCCATGTCAAGGCTTCTACTACCCCCCCCCCGCGCCACAC
>NW_017306403.1:1514643-1517442 GCF_000935625.1 Nanorana parkeri | reverse complement strand
TGAGACGCTCCACCTCCCCCCCCCCCCTCCCAGCACCGTCTCCAGTTCAATTAAGATGCCAATTAATTTCCTACCACCAACAGCTCCTGTATATAGGGAAATGATTATTTGTATCTCCTATTGCAGCGCCCCCTACAGGTCTCCAGGACTCTGCTCTATGTATTCTGCATTTCATAGACACAGGCTGGGCAGCATTGCAATCCTGAGACACCAGCGCCCTCCGGTGGTCAAATAGAATATTGCACACAAACCACCCAACACACCACTCATTAACCTTCACCCACATCATTAACCTCTTCAGGACACTTCCACTGCCTTTTTTTTCCATTTTTTTTTGCTCACATTTTAGGCTTCAAAAATTACTTCAAAACCTCCAAAATATGTTTTCTATAATATTATTTATATAATAACCGAAAATATTTTTCTGAAATCCAAGACCCTGTGAAATAAAATGGCGGCAGTTGCCCATTTTTATGTTGCGCGATATTAGCGCAACTCTTTAGCAAACTGAAAAATTTTGTGAAATAAAAATGCACTTAGGTTAAATTTTGTGTCCCCCAAAACACAATATAAAAGATGAGGTTACAGCTAGGGATGCGCCGATACTTGGCATTTTCATGAGAACTACCCGGGTTGCAGCGGTTGACGCTGGGACCTGGCTCTGGCGCTCCACCGCTGTCCTGAAATCATTGGTCTGTATTGTTTTAGGAAAACTGTCACATGACGACAAATATAAATGTATCAGTACTTGTGTCTGTGAGGACTTGGGTGAGTATCAGTACTTGCAAAACTGGTATTGGTGCATCCCATATACCCTGTTTCCCCGAAAATAAGACCTAGTACTATTTTTGGGAATTTCTAAAATATAAGACCTACCCCGAAAATAAGACCTAGTTGTGACCATTCCCAGGGCCGGTGGTGGCATAAGGGGGGAGAGAATCAGCGGTGCCAGCGCTAGAGGAAGCGAGGCGGCAGCGGAGGGAGCAGAGCCGCATAAGCCGATGCCTCCTCTATAGCGCCGCTCCTGTCACAGGTGGAGTGATACCAAATGCACTCCGCCTGTGAGGAATCCATAGTGAAAGCGCACTTCGCTCATTCTGGCCTGCGATTGGGTACCAAATTGCTCTTGGAAAGGTTCAGCAACCCTGATTGCTCTGATCACCATATTTTTGTACATGAATACATGTAAACTTTTCTACATGAATAAGTGTGGATTGTTGCACATTAAAAAAAATAAGACCTAGTGCGTTTTTTTGAGCCCCAAAAAATATAAGACAGTGTCTTATTTTCAGGGAAACACGGTATATAAAAACAAAATCATACATTAGAACAGAGATGTACAAATCCCGGGAGCTCCGTGTGCTCCTTACAAATGACAGCTGCCTGCTAACTTAACTTTTGAATGTTTCTCTAGTCTAGTCTTGGAGCTTGAAAACTATCTGTACTTGTACGGAGTACGGTACTTGGTATCGGTGCATCCCTAATTACAGAGAGTAAATAGATACCCAACATGCCCGGGTTTAAAAAATTGTGCGCGTTTGTAAAACGGAGACAGATTTCCCTACCCCCAAAAAGTCCATAGACGACTGCAGGTCATCAATTTAGATACACAAATATTTGCCTGAGAATTATTATTGCTCTCACGCTGGTGTGCGTGGCGATACCCAACACGTGTGGCACGATCATAGTTTTTGTACGTAGGCGCACCCGACGGGTGTTAAATACGCACTCACGGGAAGAAGACTAAAAATGTTTATTATTTTTACATTTTATGTAAATTTTTATTTTCACCGCTCCAAGCTCGCTCCTGTGATGGACTACAATCTCTATACAAATGAGTAAACTAAACATGAGATTGTAGTCCATCGCAGGAATGAGCTTGGAGCGGTGACTACATTACAACACACATAGGGACCATGGGGAACAAACGTAGCCCCCCTCCGGAAGGAAGGAGTGTCAATTCAGAGATGATTGGAGGATCTACAGCCGAGTGACACACAAATAAGATACATTGTTGTTCATAGTGACGGGAATGTATTTTTAAGATTTCATACGAGTGACAGAGGAATGCGGAAGTGATCACATCACTGCCTGCACTCTGAGGAGATCGTGTACTGATCTCAGGTCACAGAGCTGCTGTGCTGGTCCCGGGCTCACACCGAGCACAGCAGCACTCGGGAGCAGCGGCTGTGACAGCGGCGGGGTGGGGGGCTCACACCCGCACGCATATTACAAGCGATTGGGCATCTCTACAGACGCTTGTATGTAAACAGCCGTCGCTGGCAGTTTACATTTCAAGCTGATTTCCAGCTCATGCGCTCCGCCCAGCGGCGGGCACGAGCGGGGTGGGAAGGGAGCTGTATGTGAAAGGGGGGGTGGGGGTTTAGTGAAAGGGGGTGAAGTTCGGCTTTAGACACACAAAGGACACAAAGCGGTTTTCAATAGTTTTATTGAAAAAAAAAAAAATGATAATACCGACATCTCTGCTCCGACTCTGTACAGAAGCGATAACCGACGGGATGAGTGGAGTCTCCTAGGAGAGACTCATAGGTGCCCTTTTTGAACTCATGCTCATAATAGGCAAAAGTTAAAATATTTTCCTGAAATGAAAACAAAAAGAAACAAAGTTCCTGCACAGCGTCCACAATTCTATAAAATGGGCCGAAACTAAGGAAAACAAAAACTGAACAAAAAGTGGGGTGTTTGGTGTATGGACACCAACTGGGCGACGGGCCCGACCTTCTCTGAAGTCCTTGGAATTCGCTCTTTTTAAAACAGTTGTTCCAAGTCATGTGATCA
>NW_017306403.1:1510373-1514471 GCF_000935625.1 Nanorana parkeri | reverse complement strand
GAGGTCTTAGAAGAGAAGCGCGCCCATGCTTCCGACCTCGCTCTGCTCTTTGACGAAGATCTCGAAGTATTGGTAGATGATGGTGACGGCCAACAAAATTCCGGTGCCGGAGCCGATGGCGCCCAAGAAGTCTGCCAGGACCGAGAGCGCGCCGATGCAGAGACCGCCAAACGCAGCAGCTGTTGGGATGTACCTGGAGGAGGAAGGAGAACAGATTAGGGTGCGGAATGCAGATCTCTGGGGATTACCTGGAAATTAAACCTTCCAGAAGCTCCAAATTATACCAATGCTAAAAATTCTCAAAGGCTCGGCTGCCTAGAGCTCCACCCAGGGCAGGAGGGAAGCAGGCAGTACCCCTGTACCGGGCCCCATCTGGTCAGCAGTTGGTCTGGGCCCAGCAGCTGCTGCCTCCAACGTAACATCTACAAGCTCAAACCGGGGACTCCTGCCTGTTGGGCTTGAGCAGGCTCCCTCTTCCAGAGCTACCTTCCTTCGAGAGCCTCATGCACTCTGCCCCCGGCACCATGCCTGGCCACCCAACCTGGGCAAAAGCTCTGCAGCCTGAGCGCAGCAAGCTGTGGTGCCGGGGGCAGAGTGCGTGAGGCTATTACGGCAACTGCTGTGAACCGACAAAAGGAGACGCAGAGGATCCATGTCACTCAAAACCTGTCCAATGGAAACCTGGGGAAGGGTCATGTCAGGTAGGCTGCAAGGAGCCCCATTATTGGTAATGGCAGGTCTGGCTCCACCCATTTGCTTTGTCCTCGGAGCCTTAAACTAGGAGAGCTTGCCCATTGGTTTAGGCACCCTGAGCAATTTGTTGTGTGTAAGGGCCCCTGTGGGAGTCTTGCTGCGTCTTTACCTGCCCTACCCAGCATCATGATAGAACAAGTGTCTGCTACAGTGCATGCGACACTCGGTGAACGGGAAATCTCACTGCAGGAAATGTGGAGCAATTCGGCAATTCGTTTAATACTTTGCAGGAAACAAAGAATCTAATTGGCTGTTACTGGTAACTTTTTGTAATTAAAGTAAATGAATATTTAACAGTAAGAGGAAGGCCGGCACGCCCATGGCCACTTCTCTGGTAGAGCTGGATTTTTGCATAGCTAACACAGGCTGTCAGGGGTGACACAAAGATCCCCCCGCACCCCCATACATTGCTGACCGTCAGTAACATATCCCAGGCCCTTGGCCTCTGCCTGCCAGGCGCAGTTTGGAGTTTACAAATACTTCATCAATTGATGCCGACAGCAAAGGAAGACTGAACAAGCTTATGGTTCTCTGACTCACCGGTTGAGTTCATGCACCATGGAGGTCTCCCTGTGGCCTCTCATCACCATCTGCTGCTCTTTAAGCTGCTTTGCGACCTGTAGACAAAACAGAGAAATGTTCATGCCGGGACGGACCTTACAGGGGGGACAGGAATGGCGGGACCACATTACAGGGAGGGCACGGATGGCGGGACCACATTACAGGGAGGGCACGGATGGCGGGACCACATTACAGGGAGGGCACGGATGGCGGGACCACATTACAGGGAGGGCACGGATGGCGGGACCACATTACAGGGAGGGCACGGATGGCGGGACCACATTACAGGGAGGGCACGGATGGCGGGACCACATTACAGGGAGGGCACGGATGGCGGGACCACATTACAGGGAGGGCACGGATGGCGGGACCACATTACAGGGAGGGCACGGATGGCGGGACCACATTACAGGGAGGGCACGGATGGCGGGACCACATTACAGGGAGGGCACGGATGGCGGGACCACATTACAGGGAGGGCACGGATGGCGGGACCACATTACAGGGAGGGCACGGATGGCGGGACCACATTACAGGGAGGGCACGGATGGCGGGACCACATTACAGGGAGGGCACGGATGGCGGGACCACATTACAGGGAGGGCACGGATGGCGGGACCACATTACAGGGAGGGCACGGATGGCGGGACCACATTACAGGGAGGGCACGGATGGCGGGACCACATTACAGGGAGGGCACGGATGGCGGGACCACATTACAGGGAGGGCACGGATGGCGGGACCACATTACAGGGAGGGCACGGATGGCGGGACCACATTACAGGGAGGGCACGGATGGCGGGACCACATTACAGGGAGGGCACGGATGGCGGGACCACATTACAGGGAGGGCACGGATGGCGGGACCACATTACAGGGAGGGCACGGATGGCGGGACCACATTACAGGGAGGGCACGAATGGCGGGACCACATTACAGGGAGGACACGAATGGCGGGACCACATTACAGGGAGGGCACGAATGGCGGGACCACATTACAGGGAGGACACGAATGGCGGGACCACATTACAGGGAGGGCACGAATGGCAGGACCACATTACAGGGAGGACCTTGCATCCAGCTGCTGGGTCACACACTTACATCTTTAGCAGAGGAACCGGACACTTCAATCCAGGTCTTGGAGAAGAAGGCGCAGGAGCCCAGCATGAAGACTATATAAATGACGGCGTGCACCGGATCATCCAGCACCGAACCAAACGACTCCGGCGGTGATAGGAAGTAACAGAGGCCGCCCACAGGGTACGCCCGAGCTGGCCCACCCGTAGAGGTATCCTAGGAAATACAAGATGGAGGAATATAACTATGTTTGCTTGTACAAAAGATGGCAGTTAAAGGACCGGCACACTAAGCAGCATTCAGAAGCTGTCGCAGCCATTAACAGATGTGTAGATGAGATTTTTGTACCCGTTGTCCATTGATGACACAGGAATTTAGATACTATGGTGTTATACTGCCACCTACAGGAGGATTGGAGACTAGCAAAAACAAATTTACTATCTGAATTCCTGTGTCCCTCAACCAAGAAGGAAAGAAAAGAAGCTTTATTCAACTGATCGAAGATATGTTCTTATTTGACGTGCAGCTCTGTGCAGACCGCTGCTGAAAGCCAATCACACAAGAAATGGGATCCATGGTCACTGCACATGGGGTTTCAAAGTATCACCAGGTCGCATCATCGGAGTTTGTGTGCAGCAGCTGAAGACTGATACGGAAAGGTTATATGATGTCTTTTGGTAAAGAGGGGTCCTCCTTGCAAGCTGCAAGTCAGTTAGAGTCAGTCTCATTTCCTGGCTGGAGGACGTCCAGCGTCATCAAGCCATTTCTTCCCCAGCCAACAGAGTGTCCCATATCCTACTCCTTTCATTCATTGGCTTTCACTTCTTTCAATCATGAGGTGTAAGCAACACATGTGGCGTTATCCAGGGTGGTCTGCATGCCAGACGGTTAGCCACCCATCAGTACAGTGATGTTTTCAGGAAGCCATGTACAGCACCCTGCAAGCCCCTCCCACCAGCCATGATCTGCCTGCATTGCATAGGGAAGCTCAATGTCTCAGTGATGACATCAATGGCTCTAATACAAGGTATGTAAATTAAAATCCATTAGCATGTTGATGAGGAGGGAAGGTATAATCAGCAGACTATACTTCAGATTTGACTTTCCTGTTATAGAAGGCATCAAATGTACACGCAACCACAAGGCACTACCCTAGGACTACATTACATAACAGCTTTGGGGATACTCACAGACCAGGTGCCCAGGAGGTTGACAAGCAGGTTCCCGCTGAATCGGGCAGACAGCATCTGCGAGATGACGTACAGATTGGAGACCAGAGCGGACTGCAGGATGATGGGGATGTTGGAGGTGTAGAACAGCTTAATGGGGTAAGTGTTGTACTGGCCACGGTAGCGAGCGGATTTGATGGGGAGGTCCACTCTGAAGCCCTGCAAGACAAAAACGCAGGTTCAAACTATAAAATCATTTAAAAAAAAGCAGTTCTTTCCATTTACCCCACTGGGAAGGAAACTGTTCTTATAAAACACTCTGTACACACCTGGAAGTATATAACCACGGCAAAGACAAAGATGGTGGCAATCAGGTTCATGAGGTTAGGCAGGTTCTGGCGGTAGAAAGCCTCCCGGAGAGCGCGGACCTTGTCGGTACGGGTAGCGAGCAGATGGAAAAGAGCGATGATGGCTCCCTCAAACTCTGTGCCTGTGAACAGAGACCAAACAAACTAAAAAAGAGAAAGCATAATAGAAA
>NW_017306403.1:1491837-1510353 GCF_000935625.1 Nanorana parkeri | reverse complement strand
GTGTGACATTAACTTCAGTAACATTGAAGTGTAACAAAACCCAAATGACAAAACAATCAATACCTGGGGGTGGTAAATGATAGTTTGATCTATGGTGCATATACAAGTTTATTGGGGTGTGGAACACGTTCTCACCCCTAAGGGCCTGTTCACACGACGTCCGTTTTCTGTGCTGACCTGATCCGTACGCTCCTGCACTAAAAATGCATCCCAATGTATCGCTATGTGTTTTATGGGCTACAGTTCTCACGTGCGCAGTCCGTTCAGGTTACGACAGAAAAAATACTGCATGTCACAGACCGGAAATGCAAAACGCACTGCAGCTAACATACTGACAGCCCCACTCCAGCAAAAAAAGAAAAATATATATATTTTTTTTTTTTTAACTGGAACGCATCAAAAACACGGCCAAAACACACTGCATCAGTAGCACCGCGTCTGCAGATCCGCACCTGATACCATGTGAACAGGCCCTAACTGCCGATATTGAAAGTTACAGGAGAAACGATGCACCAAGTATACGGCTTTTACAAACTATTGCTGACCAAAAGGAGCAATAAAGCTCAGGAAATGTGCTTCAAATATCTGCTAGCAAAATGCAAAACTACTTTTATGTAGCGCAATTACACTTTGAAAAGTATTTTGAACAATGTAATTTGCATTCGGATGATCAGATTCACTTATGTAAATAATAAAGTCTGCAGGCTCTACCTCTGCCAGTGTTGACTGTAGTAGGGCTGAAGGCTTTCCATACGATGGTCTCACAGATGTTGGTAGCAATAAAGAGGGAGATTCCAGAGCCCAAACCATAACCCTTCTGGAGTAGCTCATCCAGAAGCAGAACGATGAGACCGGCAACAAAGAGCTGGAAATGAATGAAAAATGTAACAACTGTATAGAGAATGGGAAAGAATTCGAGTCATCGGGCGGACTCCGAGCAGACGCCTTACCTGGATAGTGATCAGGAGACAGATGCCAGCACCCATCTCTGAAGGATCGCCGTACATTCCTGTCATGACGTAGACGATGGCCTGGCCGATGGTGATGATCATACCGAAC
Organism: Nanorana parkeri; assembly: GCF_000935625.1. Lineage (NCBI taxonomy): Eukaryota > Metazoa > Chordata > Amphibia > Anura > Dicroglossidae > Nanorana > Nanorana parkeri. Next base: position 1,509,294 of record NW_017306403.1, on the reverse strand, counting down.
ACTGCAAGAAAGAGGCGTGAAAGTCTGTTAAATCTTACAGATCATAGGAAGAGTGGAATCAATTTAGGTTCTACCTTTCCAGCTTAAGCAAACCAGCATCTGACTACCCTGTCGGCCAAGTACGAGGCACCAGAAACCTCCAGATGGAAGGAGGAATGTTAAAAAAAGAGCCCTGTACCCATTCCTGGACAGCACATCATGCCAAGCAATGGCTAGCGGTCATGCTGAAGCAAACAGAAGCTTTCACACAGTAGGTATTCACTTAAAGGAGAACTATGAGGTGAGTGATTTCCACTCATCCTCATAGTTAGAGCCGACATGTGACAAAGAAACTCACAGGCCGGCTCTATCGATCGGCAAGTGAGCAGAAACATTGACTGATCCGCTCTTCTCGATCGTCTCCCTGCAGTGAACGGTGACTGTCAGTCACCACTCCCCGCAGGGATTCCACTTTCCCCTCTCCGATCCTCCAGCGCTGAGTGGAGGAACGAGCGGAGGAGGGTGCAGGCACAGCTGGCTCTGTCTCTAGATAGGCAGAGCCCGCTGTCACTCAGGCAGCTGGGTAGATAGACAGTAATGTCGGGATCCGACCCAGCTGCGGCGCTCACAGTACATAGCGGGCAATAGCCCACAATATACTGAGCTTTGGGTCACGGGAGGACGCTAGTATATGTCCTCCCGTGACCCTGAGGAGAACTATGGGAAAAAACACTTAACCCATAGTTCTCTTTTAAGCTCTGTGGTGTCCACTGGGGATCTGAAGGACAGTTAACCTTAAGGTATCATATGACACACCGTACAGGTTCACTTCAGTGCGATTATTAAGTTTCTCCAAGACAAAAAATATATATATACACCCCTTTCACTTACGTACGTGCCCCTTACTGTTTGATAAGTTACAGCTTTTGGCTTACCAATTTAGAGCCGAGTGAGGTCACAATGTGGCTGCGACAGAACAGAGGGGGGGAAGCTAATAGAGGAATTAATAGCACCCATAGCCAACTATCAGTGTAGCTGATTTCAGAGTGGGACTTAGGCATCCTACAGCCCTTGGCTCTCCTCTGGACATTAATGCCCCCGTGGGTGGAAAGTCACTGACCAGCCCTCCACTATAAGAGGAAACTTAACTTTCTAATGTACACTTTGATAGAAGCACAACTAAACTATATAAACACTTGCTCTGCCGTCATAATAGAACTCACATTTCTGTGCTCCGTTGAACAACGCTCTGTCTTTTGGTGTGTCTCCCACCTCAATGATCTTGGCACCAGCCAGAAGCTGCATGATGAGACCAGAGGTGACGATTGGAGAGATACCCAGCTCCATCAAAGTACCTGAAAGGAAAAAAGGAAAAAGGTCATCTCAGACAACTGCACACCACAACATAGGGAGCAAGATCAGCTTCTCAGGTGGCACTTTCCAGCAGACTGATGCATTTCAACAAGTTCCATATACCGCGTTTCCCCGAAAATAAGACACTGTCTTATATTTTTTATAACAATCCAAATTTAATGCAGATCCAAATTAAATAATCCAAAATGGCAAAGTTAAGAATAGGGTGATCAGGGCAATCAGGGGTGCCGTACCTTTCCAAGAGCAATTTGGTAACCAGAAAAAGCGAAGCGCGCTTTCACTATAGATTCCTCACAGGCGGAGTGCATTTGGTATCACTCCGCCTGTGACAGGAGCCGGCACTATAGAGGAGGCATCGGCTTATGCGGCTCTGCTCCCTCCGCTGCCGCCTCTCTTCCTCTAGCGCTGGCTTCATTGGCACCGCTGATTCTCTCCCGCGGTTCTTCAAGTTCCCCCTTATGCCACTACCAGCCCTGGGTAGGGTCACAACTAGGTCTTATTTTCGGGGTAGGTCTTATATTTTAGCAATTCCCAAAAATAGTACGAGTCTTATTTTCGGGGTAGGTCTTATTTTCAGGGAAACAGGGTATGTTATAGTGCGAATACTTCTACACTTTCTTTACACATACAGATTCATTTATAAAAGTTCCCTGCAACTATCACATGGCACTAGGGCCCATAGATGGCGCTGACTTGTACAGAAAATTACCATAATCATCTAGGGGCGCTAGTGCCGTGTGAATGGCATCGCCGGGCCGGACTTTAATAAAAGAACCTCCTATTCTTTACAACGAGATAATCAGATCTTCACACAAGCATCACATTTCCAACGCTGCCTTGCTGAAGGGAGAGAAACTCCTACACATAGGGGTGGAGTTCTGTAGTCCAGCAGGGGAGGCTAGGCTGAAAACAATACTTGTGATATCAGTGTAGCAGAGGTGCGGTTTTACAGCTCACTACAGGAAGTTAGGAGTTCACGGGGTTTTTTTTAGCAGGTAAACAAGTATTTTTCAGTACTTTCAGAGCTGCTATGAAAGAGAAAGTGCGATCTACAAATGCCAGATTTCTTGCTTCCCTTCCCACTGCACATTGCAGAATGAAAACTAAAGCTTTGTTGGTTGTCCTTTACCTGTATTTTGTATCTGCAGTACTCAGAATATAAACCCTCTGCATAAGGGTATTAAAGTCCAATATGTCCCCCTGCCCTCCTCAAAGCGTCTCCGGCCCGAATCACAATAATGGTGCTTGCAGTGATACTCACGGATGGCGCCGTGCACATCAAACAGCAAATGAACAGGAATCGCCAGCGCTCAGTGGAAAATATTCACACGATAAAGTCCCTTTAATCGGACAAATCATCATACATGTAGCAATAATTATAACCGACGTTTCGGGGCCACGCAGAGACCCTTCATCAAGGCAACAATGTAACACATATTTTCCACTGAGTACTGGCGATTCCCGTTCATTTGCCCTCTGCATAAGGGGACACTAACAAGTTTACAAAATGTGCCAAAGAGTCATCAGTGAAGCTGTAATACCTCTGTTAGAAGCCAGGATAACTCTCATCCAGTAAAATGGATCTGCAGAGTCTGATGACATAATACCAAAGAGGGGAATCTGGAAAACAAAATGATGCAGGTGAAAAAGGAGCAAGATACAAGCCATACTTTAAATAGAACCATTAAAATGCGTTAACCTATACAAACTCCCCAATTGTACAGGTTACCCCTCTGCACAGTGTGAAGGGCAACCTCTGCATCTATAGAATTTGGGCCTATTTAGACATGGGGTCAGCACCTTTCCAGTGCTGTAAGTATAAAGTACATGCACCCTTTAAAAGTGCATAGAATACAGTCTACATGATCAAACAAGATCACCAAATCCTTTTCTTTATATCAATCAGAAAACAGGCAGCAAAAGGATTGGAGTCTAGGGGGGAATAAAACTTATAATATTAGTTGTCCCTTCTGTACTTGGAGATAGCCAACATCTGTGTACTTACCTGACAACATACTAAGAAGATAAAGAGTGTGATGGCCGTCCATAATACTTTTTCTTTAAACTGGATCTGTAACACGGAAAGTAAATGGAAACAAAAGATTTAATACAGAACCCGCTCGCTGCTGGTTTTCAATGATAACAGACAGTGCTATGGCTGTAGAAGGTGATATCGCATGAAGCAGGGCTGAACAAATCCCAAGAGCCAAGTAGCCAAGCTTCTTAAAGTGACATTAAACCTGGAGATAAATCCTAAAAATACATTCAAGAACCTTAACTATTAACAACAATGTATCTTATTTGTGTATCACTCGGCTGTAGATCCTCCAATCATCTCTGAATACGATTGGTTGCAATGCAACTCTGTTCCAGATTTTGTCTGCTCCAGTTTTGATAAATTACCCTCATTGCTGTTAATAGTTAAGGGCCTTGAATGCATTTTTAAGGTTTAACTCCCGAGTTCAGGGTCACTTAAAAAACAAAAGCTAACTTTTGAGGTTTTCCTAATTGTTGTCAATGGAGCTGGCCTTAAAAAAAATCCTGCTGGCTCCTGAATTATGTATTCCACCCCTGATGTGTCCAAAAAAAAAAAAACTTTAATACAAAAAGGCAATAAGACAGAAAGGGGGGGTATCAAAACTGGAGCACAGGGCATATGAAGCAGTTGCCCAGGGCAACCAATCAGCATCTCTCTTCAGTTTAGATTTGTAAATGAAACAGAGAAGCTGATTGGTTGCCGTGCACAGCTGCTCCAGCTTTGATGAATCCCCCTCATAGTCTTCCGACATTGACCAAAACACAACAAAGCAATGGCAGACAAGGATGGTGAGGGGCACGTACCTTTCGTTCTGGTTTTTGGATTTCTGGCAATATCGCACAGAAGGGCTTAATGACTTCAAGAAATTTGACTGCAAGAAGGAAAAACACGAGTGGTTAGAATATATAATCATATAAAAGGCTTTCCTGTATGCAGTGAAGTGGAATCTGAACCTGACTCGGCATCATTACAGTAAAAATACATATAAATCTGATGATATTCGGTAAAAGCTATGAACTGAGGCGCCTCGGCGGAGACTGAAAACACCTTCTACACACTGCCAGCGATGTACTTGAATCTGACCTTCATATCAGTCAGCGATGGAGAAATTAAATATTATTTGTATACAAAACTACAATATATAAGGAAAGGATGATAAGCAGCATATGTGCTGATAGCCAACAAGCAGCCGATGTACAGGGGGGCAGAACCCAGCAATTCAGTCAGAGGATGTCGAGTAAGACGGGTGACAGATAAACTTTCATGTGAATACTTTCCCCACAATGGAAGCGCAGCCGATATTTCTAAGAACCCCGAGAAATCCGTGTGAGATGACACCCTGAGCCTCGTGCCGCACAGCGTCCTAGTGAACAGATAGCCTAAATGTCTGTCACAATACAGCCGCCTCCATTGTGATAGTATGACAGGAACCCATGTTCCCCGCAGGTACGCTACACAGCTTTTCATATCCCGATTCTGAACCATGACATCAATACTTGTGCTGAGCAGCCCGAGGACAAACACAAGTATGTGCAACGTCCTCACATGTACAACCCGAGCAGAGTAGAGAAGCGTCAGCAATCCACAACACCAAGTCACAACATGGGCTAGTACAGAGGACTGCTGAATCTACATGGAGTATGGGCTAGTACAGAGGACTGCTGAATCTACATGGGGTATGGGCTAGTACAGAGGATTGGTGAATCTACATGGAGGATGGGCTAGTACAGAGGACTGCTGAATCTACATGGGGTATGGGCTAGTACAGAGGACTGCTGAATCTACATGGAGGATGGGCTAGTACAGAGGACTGCTGAATCTACATGGAGGATGGGCTAGTACAGAGGACTGCTGAATCTACATGGAGGATGGGCTAGTACAGAGGACTGCTGAATCTACATGGAGGATGGGCTAGTACAGAGGACTGCTGAATCTACATAGAGGATGGGCTAGTACAGGGGACTGCTGAATCTACATGGAGGATGGGTTAGTCCTGAGGACAGCTAAAAGGGACACTAAACTCAGGAGTTAATCCATAGAAATACATCCAAGTACCCTAACTATTACCAAAAATGTATCTTATTTGTGTATCACTCGACTGTAGATCCTCCAATCATCTCTGAATTGGTGCTGACACTGTCCTTCCTTCTGGAGGGTATCACTTGAATCTATATGGAAATTGGGAGTACTGAGGATTGCTTAATCTACAGGGAGTATGAGTTAGCAGTGAGTAATCCTTAATACTCTGCAGGTTGAACTCTAAGGACTTGTGTATCTTTTCAACCTAACTATGTAATACTAACCCTTACCTCGCCTTGTATAGATTCTGACCTTTGGACAGCTGATGGAACCGGTATGATGATGCTTTGCCCCAGAAACATTTAAACAAAACCATATTTTTAGTAGGGAGATTTCCACGAAATATAAAACCAACAAAACATCCCCCACCCCCCCGCTTTTCAGGCTCTGTATACAAGCAGTATGACCGAGGGATGTACTGGAATACAAACCTGAACACACAGAAGGTACACTAGGAAGACAAACTATTTTTCCCAACGTTCTCTTTATAACTTGGTACAGGACACCCACGTCCCCAATGGACTCCAACTGGAATCAGTTTAATAAAAACAGCTTTTTAGAAGACACCCCCCCCCCCCCCCCCCCAAAAGGAGTGGGAAAATGTGCCTGTCCCCCTCTGTATCGTACTTCCTGCACCCGCTTACCTACCAAAACATGAACCCCGCTCTACCCGTATGTATGATACCTGGAATGTCTCTGCTCACCCCATAGAGGGTCAGGTGAACACGGGCGCTCACTGTGCTGATCACAGGAGAGATGTTATTGGACAAGAGCTTTTTAAAATACTTTTTAGCCTTTTTTTTAGCTGCAGCTAAAGTATTACTTTTTCGATTTCAGATTTCTTCCCTTTTAATACAGGAAGTGCAATAATGCCTCGCACAACCCGGCCTTACACCGAACGGATTGGAGTAACACTGTGTGGGCCCCCCTCCCTCTATCGTAGGGCAGGGCAGAGCCGGGCTCTCGGTGATGCCCTCTTCCTCCCTCCCCACCAGCAGGCCCCGGGTACTCACTGCCCATGTCGGCGGCTAGGAGCGGTGTGCAGGTGCCGCGCTCTCTTCTCGGACTGACTGAACGCCGCCGCTCTCAGCTCTGAAGAATCTCCCGAGACACGTCACCGCTCCCGAGCACCGCTCACACACACACGTCAGTTACCGGAAGAGGGAAAGAGAGAGAACGGACGGCCACTTCCGTTTCCTGCCACGCTCAAGCGACATTCCACACAAGGACGAGGAATGAGCGACCCGGCGGCCATTTTACACCTTGGCGAGCAGGTCTGTGAACACTGACCCTATTGACCCTCTTTTTGCAAAATGCCTAAACTTTAGCACGGCCCTAAAGTAATGGTTTAATTTGTCCTGCCAAAGCTACCCTTTTAGTTCTCTTCAGTTCCTTTCCACTGCTGCGGTAGTTGCGTCCCTGCCCTTTTCTAAAATGGCGCTGAAGGGCAGTAACGTCGTTTCCGGCACGGGGCTCGGCTGAATGTGTGAGCGCTGACTAGCAGTACTGCTATTGGTCCAGAGAGATGCGTCATCATGGATTTTCAAGGCGCCATGTTGGTTTTGGGCAGAATCAATGGACACGTCCCATTTGTACAGTGGGGTGGGGGGTAGAGTAAGCAGGGAGGGTCCACGTAGTACATTTTTGTAATGCAGAGCCGGCCGGCTTGGTGTTATTACATGAGCTCTTCTGGCAAATTGTACATATAGTCATACAATTTAAAGGAATTCTCCAGACAAACCTATTTTTCCTTTTCATGAGGTCTGTGGGGTGTATTTATTTCCATGGCTTCTACCTTGTTGTGATATTATGGAAAATGCAGCAGGAGTGAGCATAGAGTTCCTACCTGTCCCGGGTTCACCTGGACATTCCGGGTTTTTGAGTCCTGTATGTGCTGAGTCTGGGTTTTCAGCAGGTCAGAAACCCGGAAAGAGCATGTACAGGACTCAAAACACGGACTGGACAGGTAGCAACCATAAGTGAGCATAGAAAAAGAAAGAGGCCTGGTTCACACCATACATATCATGTAGTAAACCTCAGTCCTACAGCTGTTGTGCAACTACAAATCCCATGAGGCATTGCAAGACTCCGACAGCCACAAGCATGACTCGCAGAGGCATGCTGGTATTTGTAGTTTCACCATAGCTGGGATGTTGCCTGTCCTTGCCATATACATTGATCTGTGTTAATCTGCACAAATCAACTCAGACTTACCGCCAGGCACACAGAAAGCAATTGTTTTCTATGTACCCTGGTCACACCACAGTGCTGGGTTGCGGTCCATAAATATGCACACATGCTGCGCTTTATCACAACGCACCTCATGTCAGGATATCTCACCGCTGTGCAGCTCTTCTGCAGTGCATAGAAGTGAATAAAATGTAATTTGTGTGCGGTCACAGGGTTGCGCATCTCCGTCGGTCGCGCTGTGGGTGCCATTATTTTCTAATGGCTCCCAGTCGCGCCAGGCAGATAGTGTGGCTTCCCGCCACAATCCTGCTCCTACAAACTGAACGCCTAAAACAGGGATGTACCCCACTGAAATCAATGAGGCCGCGCGGCAATCGCTGTCTGCAATTGTTCATGACCGCGCATCCCGGATCACTCAGGTCTGCACCGGCCCTTAGGGCCCATTCACGCCACATCCAGGTCATCTCCTGACCAGATTGTTTCCGGACCAAAAATGCATCCTAATGTATCCCTATGCTATTCCTGACCTCTGTTCACACCAGCGCAGTCCGTTCCAGACCAGAAAAATACTGCACGTCTCATTTTGCCTGGTCTGGAATGCACTGGAACGCATGGAAATGCATCAAAATCGCATACAAACGCAGTGGAAGGCACATAAAAGCCCATTTTAAGCTAAAAAAAAAAAAAAAAAACAGCAAAGAAAAAAATCTCTGAAACGTGGCAAAACGCAATGCACTGTGTTCCAGATCTGGTCCAGAAAATGGTGTGAACCTGCCCTTAGGGCAGATCTGATATAAGGGTAACCTGTAATATAGACGCTGCCATTTTATAGGTGCAGTCTTCTCTGGTGCTGGCTTTATTCTCCTGAGTTCTCCATCTAGTCAGCTACTGACTTTAAACAACCATGCAGCCAGTGCAGTCTGAATGCATGTTTTTTTCTAGGTCAGTGACCCCTGCAGTAGGGCTACCTCCATACTGCAGAGGTGTCCCCAGGCAGGGTGTCACCCGCTGGGACGTCATCACGTGCATGCGATGACGACGTCCTGCACACTTAACTTCGTGCAGCTGTCAAACTCTCGGCCCATGTCCGAGTGCCCGACTTTTCAGAGGGGGTGACAGCATAATCACTGTCAGTCATTTTGGTGTCACCCCCCTCTGATGGTGTTACCCAGTGCGGGCCGGACCCCCCCCCCTAGTGACACCACTGCCATGCCGCATGGGTAAGAAAATGTCTGTCCAAGGGGAACAGAAAAAGTAGTTCTACTTACCTCATTCTTTGCTCCTGCAGGCTTCTAACCAGCTGCAGGTCTCCCGATGCCGGATCTCGTCTTCACTTCTTTGGTCGCAGGCACTCTGACATCACCACGGACAAGCAGTCCTACATTGTAAGTAGGGTTGCCATCTTTTCTTCAAGTGAAACCCGAACTCTCTTGCCCCGAGTGTGGCAATTTTTAAATTTTGGGGGGAGAATATAGTGGAGAGAGCAAGGAGAGGCAGCCAGGGGAGGAAGTAAGGAGACCAGCTATAGAGAACTAAAAGTCCCCTCAATACATTATACAGCAATACAAAGTAATATGAAGCTACCGCGTTTCCCCGAAAATAAGACACTGTCTTATATTTTTTTGGGCTCAAAAAAACACACTAGGTCTTATTTTCGGGGTTAGGTCTTATTATTTTTTTTTTAATGTTCAACAATCCACACTTCTTCATGTACAACAGTCTACATGTATTCATGTACAAAAATATGGTGATCAGGGCAATCAGGGGTGGCGTACCTTTCCAAGAGCAATTTGGTAACCAATCGCTGGCCAGGATGAGCGAAGCGCACTTTCACTATGGATTCCTCACAGGCGGAGTGCATTTGGTATCACTCCGCCTGTGACAGGAGCCGGCACTATAGAGGAGGCATCGGCTTATGCGGCTCTGCTCCCTCCGCTGCCGCCTCTCTTCCTCTAGCGCTAGCTTTGTTGGCACCGCTGATTCTCTCCCGCGGTTCTTCAAGTTCCCCCCTTATGCCACCACCGGCTCTGGGAATGGTCACAACTAGGTCTTATTTTCGGGGTAGGTCTTATATTTTATCAATTTCCAAAAATAGTACTAGGTCTTATTTTCGGGGAAACAGGGTACATACTCTGTGTTGCTCTGGGGTGGCAGCCTGGTGTCTCCAGGGTCTCATGTGGCCTGTGTGGGCTCTCACCAGGCTGTGCGTGCTCTCAGATGGGCTGCGCAGGCTCTCAGGTGGACTATTATATGTAAATAGCACCACCCATTCATATGTAAATATCACAGCCTAGTCTATTTTTCAGTGGGGGGGCCAGTAGCCCCTATCTTAATTATGGTTGTGCTAGTCTGCCTGACATCTTGTGTCCGGGATTTTAGCTGCTATGTAACCCGGACACAGCCTTCAAAACCCGGACTATCCGGGTCGATCCTGGACAGGTGGCAACCCTAATTGTAAGTGAGGACACTGACGGCCCGTTCACAACCCAGAACGTTGGAGGGAGGAGGAGAGCGCCGGTTGGCAGGTGAGCAAGGGATAAGGTAGCTATAACTGCTTTTTCTGTCTCCCCCCACACCAAAATGAGCATTTAACCCTTGCATTGTGAAGGTATAGCCCTCCTGCAAGGGTAACTTTTTATTTTACCCGGAGTTCACCATAAACAAAATCTAGTCAAAAATGATAGTTCCTACATTTCTATTCTCACATTTTCCCTCTGCTATTGTTTCACAAGTTTTCAATGCTTGCAGTGAAGCAGAGTGATCCAGGTTGTAGGACCTGCCAGTGACCATCAGAGGGTGCTGTGTACTCTTCATAACAGGATACACATGATCAAACATCGAAGTGCGTTGCAGAGAAATGCAGACATGCCGCAATTTTTTAGCAACGCACCGGAGCTTACCTGAAGTCGCCCAGCTCAGCTGTGGTGCATTCATTTCTGTAATGAGTTGTTTTGTTTTAATAAAGTGTTTTTGAACTCTTCAATAAAGTTGAAAAATTGTACAAAGTGTGATGCCCTGAAATAGTGCAAGGCACCACCCTGCCCAGTTTCTGCCTGTGTACAGGAAAACACTGTAGGCTAGTGTGAAGGGGCCCTAAAGGTCAGTTTTCTTGTTGGGCAAATTGAGGAGTGTGATATCATTATGTCTGTTAGGTCTGTAAGTAAATTAAACGGCACTCACCTCCAAAACAAGAGGAATTATATTCCCGTACCTCCTACCTGCTTTCTGTGCCAGAGCTGCGGGGTCCCTCAAGGTCTTCTGGGAGTGTCAGATACCCGTGTCCTCCATTGCCTGCTGTTGTTTTGTCCTCTGACCTATACATCACTACAGGTCACAGCGGTGATGTAGTGATGGAAAGATCACAACAACTCTGATGTGCTTCCCTTCCCTTGGGGTACTTATTCCTGACCCCTGCACTCTGGGTTAATTACTCCTGACCCTTGCACTCTGCCTTACACACTCCTGACCTATGCATCCTGTGTTACTTACCCCTGACCCCTGCATTGCGTGTTACATACTACTGACCTCTTAACTCTGTTTTACCTACTCCTGACTTCTGCACAGTGTGCTTTAAAAGCTACTCAATCCTGCACTCTGTGTAGCTTGCCACTGACCTCTTAACTCTGCTTTACTTATTCCTGACCCCTGCACTGTGCATTTCATACTACTGACCCCTGCACTCTGCAATATTTACTACTGACATGTGATCTTTGCATGACATACTACTGACCTCTGAACCCTGCTTTACATACAGCTGACCTTTGAACTTCTACTTCTGAATTCTGCATTACCTACTACTGACATCGGAACTCTGCATTACATAATACTGACCCCTGCACTCTGCTTTATTTACTATTGATCTTTGGACTTGGCATTACTTACTACTGACCTCTGAACTCTGCATTAGATATTACTGACCTCTGAACTCTGCATTACATAATGACTCCTACACTCGGCATTACATACTACTGACCCTTGCACTTTGCATTACATACTACTGACCCCTGCACTTTGCATTACATACTACTGACCTCTGCACTCTGCATTACCTAATGCTGGCCTCTTAACTCTATGCTTTATATTAGGGTTGCACAGATACCAAGTACAGTACTCGGTACAAGTACGAATACAAGTACCGATACTTTTGAGCTCCAAGACTAGACTAGAGAAAAATGCAAAAATTAGGAGGCAGCTGTCATCTGTAAGGAGCACACGGAGCTCCCGGGATTTGTACATCTCTGTTTGAATGTACGATTTTGTTTTTATAAATATAAATAAAGGGATGCACAGATACCAGTTTTGCGAGTACGAGTACTGGTACTTGCCGAGTACTTACAAGTACTAGTAATGATAAATTTTTGTTTAGCGTCATGTGACAGTGTTTCTAAAACAATACAGACTAATGATTTCAGGATAGCGGTGGAGTGCCAGAGCCCGGTCCCAGCTGCAACGGCTGCAACCCTGGTAGTTCTCATGAAAATGCCAAGTATCGGCACTGCTACTCGAAAAGTATCTGTGCATCCCTACTTTATATACTACTTTCCTCTAAGCTCTGCTTTACTTAATACTAACCACTGAACTCTCCAAACCCTCCTAACTTTTGAACAGGGCCGTGCTAGGTTATCTCCTCACAAAAAAAAAACAAAAAACACGGCACCCTGGCAATCTTTGATCTCGTCCATGTTGTTCAGGTAGATTCCCACCTCTCCATGGTTGCCTACCCCTGTAAAAGTGAATAGTAAATCCCTGTCTGTTGGAGGGTTTTGCATGTCATGTCATGTTGAATTTCTCTTTGCTCCGTGACCTGGGGGCACAATGGGAACTGGGAGGAAATCTCTCCTAAGTGAAGGAAATCCCCCCCATAGACAGTTTTCACTGGAACAGGTGAAAGAAGATGACGATAAAGGATTTCCCAACACTTTCTGTCTCAGTGACAATGGTCCCCAGGACAAACAGAGAGGATGAATCCATAAAAACCTGAAGAAGGTTCTAACCCCACCCTATCCGAAACTACAAAAAGTGCTTTATCTTCAGATACAGTTCAGCTGATAATTGGACAGCCTGTGCGTAATGTGTAAGGTTCAAGTAGACAATATAAAACATAATAACTAGAAATGGCATTAGGTGCCATATGGTCCATTGCTAGGTTGGCACAGGCCCAGGATTTGCAGCATTGTAGAAGATCTCTGGAAGCATATCCCTCACCATTACAGAGAAATACTGTATAAAGGGTTATTCACAAAAAGGTGAAGAGTTTGGAGAAGTGAACAATCCAGGACACCATAGCTGAACTGGAAAGTGAGCTGAATTGGAGAATTCTTCCAAATCAGGTATTTTGGCCCAGATTGTTCTCTTCTCCAAACTCTTCACCCTTTTGTGAATAACCCTGAAAATAATGGCAAGTTTAAATCAGTAAATACTCAGTTCAGCCACTAGAGGGCAGAAGAGATTGTAAGTTGGACATTGGAAAGCGTATCTCTAGGTTATAAAAGTTCTCAAGGGAGCCATAGACCAGAGTTTCTCGGCTCTGATACCCCCCAACAGGTCATATTTTTGGGATTTTCTTCGACTTTCCCAATGCTATTTAATCTCTGTCACTGGATAAGTAACAGCTGCAGCCTGCGAGGGTTCATAAATGTTCACTGTCCTATCGAGAAATGTGAAGGTCAATAAGGACTGAAGATCTCCTGGTCATGATACATGGTTGTGGGTATGGATGCACCGATACCAAATACCGTAAACTCGGTACAAGTACAAATACAGATACTTTTCCAGCTCCAAGACTAGACTAGAGAAAAATTCAGAAGTTAGGAGGCCGCTGTTATGTGTAAGGAGCACACGCGGAGCTCCCGGGATTTGTACATCTCTGTTTTAATGTATGATTCTTTTTTTTTTTTATATAAATAAAGGGATGCACCGATACCATTTTTTCAAGTACAAGTACTGATACTCACTTAAGTACTCACAGACACAAGTACTGATACATTTTTGTTTATTGTCATGTGACAGTTTTTCTAAAACAATACAGACTAATGATTTCAGGACAGCGGTGGAGTGCCAGAGCCAGGTCCCAGCTGCAACCGCTGCAACCCTGGTAGTTCTCATGAAAATGCCAAGTATCGGCACTGGTGTCTGAACTGGTATCGGTGCATCCCTAGTTGTGGGTTACCATCCACTGTTCTTTGTGAAACATCTGCCCATCTATGGCCATCATGGGGCTCTGTAACATTGTCATTCAGTGCCCATTCCGGACTTCTACCGTTCCCTTGCAAAAACTCCGGGAGTTTTATTAATTCCCTTCCAAAAAAAAGGAATTTAGATATTCTTTAAATAACTTTTTAAAATAAGTACAATTACAGACAGAAACAATAGCAATTAGAACACAAATGTTTTCAAACAGAAATTGCTGTGAAATAAACAGAATAAGTCACAGAGTTCAGTGAATTGAGGGTTTCTAATGTATAGTTTCTATAGTTCCTCCGTATTTCAGATTCTACTCCAAACCACAAAGTGTTCTAGACGGGTTTACAGATGTCAGTGAGGACACAGAATTTGTCTTTTCTTTATTTGTGTATTAGAATATTGTTTAGGAATCGTCTGTTTGTGTGCGGTTTATAAAGCTGTTGAAGAATAGGAAGGAGGGAAGGGAGGAAGGAGGGAAGGGGGGAAGGAGGGGGGAGCACCTGCTCATTCTGTGATTGTTTCCAATCCTCTGCAATTCCAGGAGAGGTATAAAGCGGTACAATGTAGTTCTTATACTGCAACTCCACTCTCCTCCGTTATATATATTAAAGTGTGGCGCAGAATGTTGGCTCCATTCAAATCTTATATAAGAATCATTCCTCATTGTATTCTGTGTTCCCCAATTGTACAAATCTGATACATTCTATCCACTAAATTCAAACTGCTTAGCTATGTTGTTCCAGGAAGTACTACAAGTAAAAGAACAACTAGATACCAACTTATCCCTCACAGGAAGTAAGAACTATCTTCTATCTATCTATCTATCTATCTATCTATCTATCTCTCTATCTATCTCTCTATCTGTCCGTCCCTCCATCTCTTTCTCCCTCCATCTCTCTCCTCTCTCTCTTCTCTCCTCTCTCTCTCTCTCTCTCTCTATCTCTCTCTCTCTCTGAATCTCTGTATCTCTCTCTCTCTCTCTCTCTGTATCTCTCCCTCTCTGAATCTCTGTATCTCTCTCTCTCTCTCTGTATCTCTCTCTCTCTCTCTCGCTCTCTCTCTCTCTCTCGCTCTCTCTCTCTCTCTCGCTCTCTCTCTCTCTCTCGCTCTCTCTCTCTCTCTCGCTCTCTCTCTCTCTCTCGCTCTCTCTCTCTCTCTCGCTCTCTCTCTCTCTCTCATCTGATCTACTGACATACTTTGGCACGTGATCACACACTTGACATGACTTTTAGAAGATTGGGGACCCCATTACCATTTTTTCTCTCCTGCGGGAAAGGGTTGTAGTTATTCCAGAAAGTTCTTGTGTATGTTATGCGTCCAGTTTAGTTTTCTATATAACGTATTGTTGTAGTTTATATTTAGTTGACCTTCAACAGCTTTTTAAAGAAATCGACCCGTCAGTAGAGTTTCTTCCCCCCAGAGGCTCTTTTGGACTCCAGTCCCCCCGACACATTGACAGATGGACTCCAGAACACAATGAACCTTCTGGTTTCGTACAGACGATGTGTTTCTGCTGCTTCACGCAGAAGACGAAACATTGTTTGTTAAGATATCCAGGGCTGTTGAGTCCATGTTCAGCAGAGTACCAGAGCGTACTTTACCTGAAGATAAATATATGAGCTGCTTATGTTCGAGGTGTCATCATATCAAACTGGAGGGCTCTGGACTAACTCAAGCCAACAATATCTCTGTCCAGGAAATGTCTCCAGTCGTCCTCTATGTTTTCTGTTAAAACTGAATCCAGACAGCTAAAAACATTGATGAAATACAGATATTGGGGCCGGGAGGGACTACAGTCTCAGTACAAATCAGTAAACTAAACATGAGATTGTAGTCCATCATAGGAGTGAGCTTGGAGCGTTGACTACTTTACAACACACACAGGGACCATGGGGAACAGAAGTAGCCCCCCTCCAGAAGGAAGGACAGTGTCAGCACCGATTCAGAGATGATTGGAGGATCTACAGCCGAGTGATACACAAATAAGATACATTGTTGTTAATAGTTAAGGTGCTTGAATGTGTTTTTAAGACTTAACTCCTGAGTTTAAACCCTTCCCAACCGATAATCCCGTTATTCAGTACAATGAGCACTGGTCCAGGAAGGGACCAGCACTCACTGAGTTACTGCTGTTGATGGGCCCCTCAGGGTCCAAGGCAGACACTTAACAGCAGCAGATTAGGTGGTCACAGTCCGGTGATCACAGCGAGAGCTGATCGCGGGGCCGTGACAGTCACAGAGCCAGCAGCAGCTCACTGTGTTTTGTAAACTGTGAGCCACCTGTGTGTTACAAGAAAGTGATACAAAGTATCTCTGAGGAGAATACTGTATTCTCCTCAGAGATACTAATGATCAAAGCCCCCATGGATAGAAAAATAACCCCTTAGTGCTCCCTAGTTTAAAAAAAAATAACATTTAAAAATAAAGTTTTCAAAATGTTAAACATTTAATATAAAGTTTGGAAAGTCAAAAAATTTCAAAACGTTTAACAAAAAAAATGATAAGAAAACATAGTGCTGAGAAGGCTGTTAAAGAAGAACTATGAGGGGAGTGATTTTCACTCATCCTCATAGTTGGAGCTGACGTGTGACACACATCGGCTCAATAGATCGGGAGGTGAGCGAACACATAACGGCGCTTGCTCACTTCTTGATCATGTCCCTGCAGAGAGCCGTGACTGTCACTAACGGCTCCCTGCAGGGATTCCCCCCCTACCGTTTCGATCCTCCAGTGCTGACTGGCGGAACGGACGGGGAAGGGGTCAGATACAGCTGGCTCTGTCTCTAGATAGGCAGAGCCAGCTGTCAATCACGCAGCTGGGTGGATCTCGACAGTAATGTCGGAATCTGTCCCGGCAGCGGCAGTCTCAGTATAACCCGAGCTGTAGCTCCCGATATACTGAGCTTTGGGTCACGGGAGGACGCTAGTGGAGAACTATGGGGAAAAAACACTTACCCCATAGTTCTCCTTTAAAGATAGGAGACAAACACACAACATTCTAAAATTGTTCCACACTAAAATTGTATTTCACTCCTTGTATTTTGTGACCTATAGCTCCCAAAATAAACTGAAATCCCAAAATTTGCACGTATTTTCTGAAATTCAGACAGTCGGACACAACCTAATTTCCGAATCCCAATGCATCCAAATGTTACCGTTTCTGAATTTCGCTCAGAAACGAAACTGAATCGGACATGTGACTTTTCTGGTCAATAAGATGTGTTTTTCGGTTTAATGCATCTGAATGGGTCTGAACAGGAATTTTCGTTACGGCAACATGGGAGCCATCCTATGAAAATTTGTGTTCAGTATATACATATAATAGTAAAGCTGAGGCTCCCAGACCCGAATGGCATTTAGGATCCGAATTTCCAAATTGAATTAGAGAGCTCCCGAATGCCATTTGGGTCTGGGAGCCTCAACTTAAGTAATATGTGTATATGGCTCCCAGACCCGAATGGCATTCAGGAGCTCCCGAATGCAATTCAGAAATTCGGATCCCGACGCCATTCGGGTCTGGGAACCTCAGCTTTAGTAATATATGTATATACTGTATATGGCTCCCAGACCCGAATGCCATTCGGGAGCTCCCGCATGCCATTCGGGAGCTCCCG
>NW_017306403.1:1410249-1491682 GCF_000935625.1 Nanorana parkeri | reverse complement strand
CCCCCATGCCAGTGGGGAGCTCCCGCATGCCATTCGGGAGCTCCCGCATGCCATTCGGGAGCTCCCGAATGGAATTCGGAAATTCGGATCCCGCATGCCATTCGGGTCTAGGAGGTTCAGCTTTAGTATTAATATCTGTATATGGTTTCCTGTGGTATTCGCATCAAATATTCGTAAACTCATCCGAAAACTAACGAACATTCGGATTTAGTCTGAATCCGAAACCCGAACCGAATAGAATTTCGGATCCGAATCCCGAAATAAAAAAGTATACGAACCGAGCCGAACCTAATTTTGCCGCAGCTTTCAATGGAGACAAAAGCTATAATGTTCTGGAAATACTTTTTAAATAACCAAATCATTGCATCTTAGACTGTTATTCCAAATCCACCAACTCTCCGGCTTCCGACGGCTTCTGTAATTTGGGCTCCGAGGAGGACATTTCCTGCATGGATTTCAACGGCGGCTGAATTTGGAGTCCAGCGAGAGCCAATTGTGGAGCTCATTGGCAGGCTTCAAGTGGAGACGTTAGAATGTGTTCGTTCACCCGTAACCTGTCTTCTGTCTCTTCAGTTTTAGGTTTTGGCGCACCATGAGCGCGAGAGATGGCGGGCTGAGCCCTGACATCTGCAATCCCGATGATGGACAGGAGTTCTTTCAAGTTGCCAGCCGCATCTCTGCCAGCCTGACATTCAGCTGTCATACATAATTCATCTGTGATGTCCCCGATGTCTTGCAGATGTGGGGGCCGCGGTCAGCCTGTGCCTCTGCCTGTGGCCATTGTAATTAGGCATTGGCTTCACTCCTTGCTGTATGAAAAAAGAGAAACATCTGCCGGGTGCTGCGATGGTGTGAATGAAAATTGGAAAGGGAACGAGAGAGACGTATCTGAATCCTGATAGTTTAATTCCATCGAGGGATCAGACTTTCTGCAGAAATATGTGTGTGCGTATATTCCATATAAAGTATAATAAATGATAAAGCTGAACTTATATCTGCTTATGTTTTGCCTGAGGAAGGAACCTTGCGGTTCCGAAACGTCGCCTGTGATTATGTGACACTTTGTAGTCAATCAATATCGACTTGTATTCACGCTGGAGTGCTAGCGACTTCTCTTTACCTGGATTCAATGCACTGTCATTATAGCACCCACACACATTTTCTGGGTTCTTTTGCCGGTCAGGAGTGCGATGGGCTTCTACGTGTTTTGCCCTACAAAGCCCACATCTGATGCTGAGCCGCAGTGACTGAAAGAAGGGAAATCCAATGAATACAAAAAAAAAAATTGTTTTCTTCTTCTCCTTCCCTTCCATCCTGCCTTTCTTTCTTTTCATACTCTCCTTCCGTTCTGTCCTTCCTTCCTTCCCTGTTTTCTTCCTCCCTTCCATTCCATCCTTCCTTCTTTCTTTACACCCTTCCTCTCCTTTCTTTCTATCCCTTCCTTTCTTCCTTTTTTATCCTTTCTTCCCAACCTTCCTCCCCTTCTTTACTCCCTTTCCATCCTTCCTTCATTTTGATCCTTCCTCTCCTTCCTACGTTATTCTTCCCTTTTCTCCTTTCCTCCCGCCTTCCTTCCATTCCATCCTTCCTTCCTTTCCATCCTCTCCTTCCGTTCTGTCCTTTCTTTCTCCCTTCTATTCCATCTGTCCTTCTTTCTTTCCACCCCTCCTCTCCTGCCTTTCTATCCCTTTCTTTCTTTCTCTTTCCTTCCTCCATTCCCTCCTTCCTTTCCAACCTTCCTCCCCCTCCTTCCTCCCTTTCCATCCTTCCTCTCCTTCCTTCCTTCCTTATTCCATTTTCTCCTTTCCTCTCTCCGTCCCTCCTTATTCCATTTTCTCCTTTCCTCTCTCCGTCCTTCTTTGCCTAACTCCCTTTCCATCCTTCCTCTCATACTCTTCCTTCCTTCCATTCCATCCTTTTTTTCTGTCCATCCTCTACTTCCGTTCTGTCCTTTCTTCCTTCCTTCTTTTCTTCCTCCCTTCCATTCCTCCCTTCCTCTCCTTTCTTCCTCTTTCTTGCTCTTAAACCGGTCCCTGGAGCCTCTTCTCCCCCTCCGCTCCTGTGGTCTAAGGTCCTTGAATCAGCACGCTCTATACACGGTGTATAGGATGTGAGGACCCCCCAGGGACATACCATCGTTGCAGCGGGGAAGGGGACAGGCTGGAGGGAGCGCAGTCACAGCCAGCCGCCTCGTCGGATCGGGTGAGTATAGCTTTGTTATAAACGAGCCCTTAACCCTTTCAGTGCTGCAGTAGTCAATATTTACATAGGCATGATTTTATTCCCGGACACTGTCACTTTAAGGGCTTACAAGAATAGAATGCTGCACGTTCCTTTGACATAATACAATGTGCAATTGCGAATCACGATCTCTCTGCTTCCTATAAGGGTGACACGAGCTGATTGTGGAGATGTCTTTCTATACTGCTGCTATGTAATTAGGAGAAGATAATATTGTTTTTGTTCTTTCATAAAACTGGTGAGGCGGATGCAGCCTGAGGAGATATTGCAGGGACGGAGGATGCTCCTCCTGTGAATCTTCACACTTAATTTTTTTTCCTCCCCGCCACTGGCTTATTCCCAGAAATATCACGGCAATCATCCAGAAATTCCTTTACTGCAGGTATCCTGTCCTTCATACTCGGCTCCCGTTTTGAGGTCACCCATGAAGGGCACCTGTCATCAACCATAGCCCTATAAATAACAAGCTTTGGAACTCATTGGCTGTGTGCCTCGTAGTGAAATCGCAATGAGATTTCCATAATTGTGGTCAGGATAAGTTCAGCATAATATCTCCAAGAGGTGATGAGCACATCACTGGGCTGCTTCTCCTTTCACTGTCCAGTCACAAGGCTGGGGGGCTCGTCTGGGATGAACTGGACTCAGATGAAGTGGGTAGAATGATGCTGTCCATCAGACTGTGGACACCTAGTGACATAAAAAGGTACTGAGGGGGGATTCTCTGGACTGAAGATAAATTTTTCAGCTGTTTTTGTTGTTCTATCTGTTCATGGGCTACTCATCAACCATAGCCCCGTTAATAACAACCTTTTGAACTCATTTGCTGTGGGCCTCACGGTGGTTGAGATTGCCATGAATGTGGTCAGCATAATATCCCCAAGAGATGATGAGCACATTACTTGGCTGCTTCTCCTTTCATTGTCCAGTTACAGGCTGGGAGTTGGTCCGGGATGACCTGGAATCAGAGAAAGTGAGTTGAATGATGCTGGCCATCAGACTGCTTTTGGTGTAAATAGACATCCAGTGGCATAAAAAGGTACTCAGGGGGGTTGGGGATTCTCTGGACTGAAGATAAATATTTCAGCTGGTTGTATTATTCTACCTGTTCATGGGCTATTCATCAACCAGAGCTGTGTAAATAACAACCTTTTGAACTCATTTGCTGTGTGCCTCCCGGTGGTTGAGATTGCCATGAATGTGGTCAGCATAGGGTCAGCATAATATCCCCAAGAGTTGATGAGCACATCACTGTGCTGCTTCTCCTTTCACTGTCCAGTCACAGGCTGGGGGCTCGTCCGGGATAACTGGGGCTCCAACAAAGTGGGTTGAATGATGCTGACCATCAGACTGAGGACATCCAGTGGCAGAAAAAGGTACTGAGGGGGGAATTCTCTGGACTGCAGATAAATATTTCAGCTGCTTTTGTTATTCTATCTGTTCATTGGTTATTCATTTTTATTTTGATATTTTTGTCTGATTTAGGTCTTGCCTCCGTCTCACAGTAAATCTGGCTGCATGCTTTACAGCTGGATTGTACAGATCTTAGACTCCTTTAGATTTATCGTCAAGCTTCAGATACAAATAGGATTCTTCGAAATGACTCTGGCGCTCCAAAGTTGTCGGTAAATATAAAAAACGAGGATATTACAGATATTGCACAATCAGATTGCACCGTGCTGCCCTCGGCTCTGTGAAGGCGGCGATACGTACATCCCTAACCTGACAAGGGTTTTCGCTGGTGAAATGGGAACAGTAAATTAATGTTCTGGAGGCCAAATGAGAAATGTCAGCTCTGATCCATCCGGAATAAACCTTCATTTTGCCGCCGGTCCCTGGAACACGAGGCGCTCTGCTCCTGCATAATCACCGCACTAGGTGATATGAACACAGTGGACAGGCCGGGAATATTGCCACTTCTGTAGCTCACTTCCTAAATGTATTCTTCCCGTGGGAAATACTCCGGTCTGATCATAGAGTCTCCTCACAGCTGTGCAGAGATGCAGCCTATAGGAATGTGGTCACCGTGATAGAAATGTGTGTTTCCAGACTCATTTCTTTATATACGTTGCTGATATAAAATACGTTTATCGTCAATTGACCTCTTATATACCTCCGTGGATTACGGTAGGTACTGCTTGTACCTGGAACAAGAGGTGTTCTGCTACCACATATTCACCGCACTAGGTGATATAAACACAGTGGTCAGGAACTACCAAAAGTGGTCCAAGGAAGGAAAACCGGTGAATCTGCAACAGGGTCATGGGTGGCCAAGGCTCATTGATGCATGTGGGGAATGAAGCAGGCCCCACCTCGCAACTTATAGGATCTGCTACTGACGGCTTGATTCCAGATACCACGGCATAACTTCAGAAGTCTAGTGGAATCCATGGCTCGACGGGTCAGGGCTGTTATGGTGGCAAAAGGGGGACCTACTCAATATTAGGCGGGTGGTCATAATGTTATGGCTGATTGGTGTATATCACAAAAAAGGCCAGGGGACCTTCCAACCCTCTGAGTTCTGGAGTCCACAGCATGCAAAATTATCATAAAAATGTTGCTAACAAATACAGTGAACTCACTGCAACAGTATTGGCTCCAGTGGGGTAACAATCACCATAGCGACCCAGGCGGCCGCTATGGGGCCTGGGGCACAGGGGGGCCCGTGGATCGGGGCTGACAGGTAAGAGATGTGCAGCACACCTGAGACCCTGCAGCGCCCACCATAGAGAGTATATGGCGGGCTCTGCAGGGTCACTCTCAGGTGGGCTGTTTGTGATATCAGGTGGGCTCTGCAAGGGCATAGCTAGAAATCACAGGGCCCCATACCAAATTTTGCTAAGAGGCCCTGTGATTTCTAGTTACGCCCCTGATTGGCTCACAACAATTTTATGTATGCAATTTATTTCTGTCCCAAATACCAAATAGTGTAAAAAAAAATGTGATAATTTGGAATAGTGTTGACTCCAGAACTCAGAGGGTTGGAAGGTCCCTTGGCCTTTAATTTTCACTTGGTAAACCTCCTGCAAATAACACTCTACCTGTTGCTGGGTGGCTGTCCTCACTCATCCACTGTATCAGTGGAGGGAGCCATGGTTGTCACCCAGGCTGGGCATCAAACATGTCGGCCTTTGTTTATCTCCATTTGTAGGGGAGGGGGAGATTATTAGTTTACAGAAGGAACATAATATTGTTTTATACTTTGAGTTTATTTCAGGAAGTGACAAGAACATATGACATAGGGTTGCCACCTGTCCAGGATTCCCCCGCACAGTCCAGGTTTTGAATGCGGTGTCCGGGTTTCATGGCAGCAGAAACCCGGACACAAGATGTCAGGCAGACGGGGGCAACCAAAATTAAGATAGGGGCTACGTCAACTGTGATGTTTACATATGAATGGGCACCGCTATTTACATATGAATAAGCCACAACTTATTCATCCAAAAAAAAGTGTTCGGGTTTCGCTTGAAGAAAAGGTGGCAACCCTAACATGACATCCAGCTGTACTTGGTGCTACAAGAAAAACACGGCGAACAGAAATGTAGCACAGGATGGCATCTGTAACTTACAATCAACATTGAACAGGAAAAGAAAATGGACCCCAACAGTCCAACTTCTTTATTTGTATGTGAAGGTTGAAGGAGCATAGTAGGCATATGTGACAAGCAAGAAGCGTAGCTTGAGGGGGTCCAGGTAAAAATGCAATTAATATATTATTGGGGGGAGGAGCCAGTAGGAGATCAGGAGGCAGGGAGGAGTCAGTAGGGGGAGAGGGTGGGGCAGTGAGGGAGCAACATGACAGTGGGGGAACAAAAAAAGGAGAGAGGAGCTAGTGGGGGACCAAAAAAAGAAAGGAGGAGACAGTGGGGGACTGAGAAAAGGAGGGAAAAGCCAGATGGGGAATCAAGAAAAGGAGAGGAGTAGTCAATAGGGGACCAAGAAAAGGAGGGGAGGAGCCAGTGGGGGAACAAAAAAAGGAGAGGAGGAGCCAATGGGGGAACAAAAAAAGGAGTGGGGGAAGAAAAAAAGGAAGGGAGGAGCCAGTGGGGACCTAGGAGACAGTGGTAGATCAGGACAAGGAGGGGAGGAGACAGTGGGGGATCAGGACAAGGAGGGGAGGAGTCAGTGGGGGATCAGGAAAAGGAGGGGATGAGTCAGTGGGGTATCAGGACAAGGAGGGGAGGAGACAGTGGTAGATCAGGACAAGGAGGGAAGAAGACAGTGGTGGATCAGGAAAAGGAGGGAAGAAGTCAGTGGGGGATCAGGAAAAGGAGGGGAGGAGTCAGTGGGGGATCAGGAAAAGGAGGGAAGGAGTCAGTGGGGGATCAGGACAAGGAGGGAAGCATAAAGTGGGGGATCAGGAAAAGGAGGGAAGGAGTCAGTGGGGGATCAGGAAAAGGAGGGGAGGAGTCAGTGGGGGAATCAGGAAAAGGAGGGGAGGAGTCAGTGGGGGATCAGGAAAAGGAGGGGAGGAGTCAGTGGGGGATCAGGAAAAGGAGGAACCAGCCTTGCCCTTTATTAAATAAGAACAGATTGCCAAGACTTGGCAAGTTCATTCTTCATAGAGAATATCAGCAAGTATTGTCACTATTCCACGACCATGATGACTGCCACCAATCCGTCCTTACCCATAATCCCCTGTTGCTGTACCTGGTTCTCTATTGTTTCCTAAGCCTAGGGAAGTCATCCTTTCCTCCTATAGCACTGCAGCCCCCAGACTATGACGGGGACAAATCTGTGTACTGGGAACGACAGGTGCGCTTTGATCGCAGCGGTATTTGCATTGCACGTTAGCAATTTACATCTCCATAACTCCTCTGTAGTGAAAAATTCTCCCTGCAAACCATCTGCTCTAATACTTCATGACATCTAAAGAACACGCCAGTAAGCCTCACACATGACCCCACTGATCCAAATGCCTGAAAGGGGAACTGTCTGTATTGCCCAGAGAATGCTTTCTTGCTATATAATATTATTCCAGCTATTTATATAGCGCTGACATTTTACACACTACACATTCACATCAGTCCCTGCCCCCGAGGAGCTTACAATCTAATCTTACATGCAGGGCCAACCCACACAAGCACAGGGGGATCATGCAAACTCCATGCAGATAGTGTAGTGATAGGCTGAGATTTAAACCCAGGACCTCAGCGCCACTGTGGCTGTGCTATAGGCAATAACATCCCCTTTTCAGTCACTTTGATAATGAGGACCACCGGGGGCGATGCCTGTAAATTGCCATGATGCATTGATCTGATGAGAGGTCACCTCTCCATTAGGTCCCGGGGAGGCGGGAGGAGGTCTCGCGGGTTTAGAAGGGCCACAAGGCAGACGTCATAGGAATCGTGCATGGGAGCCCTGGTGCAAACCACGTTCCATTGGTTCTCCCACGGGTCCAGCTCCAGAATCTCCTTCGTGATCACTTCATGGCGATCTGAAACATACAAATACACTCATCGTCATGTTTTTTTAAGACATTGCCAAATTGAAAAAAAAAGACAAGCAGAGCAGCAAAGCACAACCACCGTACTGCACTGCTAAACAGGAAGCACAGCATGCCCCGTATATCTGGAGTGCCGAAATGTGTTTTTATATGAGCTTTGTGCCATTCAAAAAGCAGTGGACCTTACACAGGGAGAAGAGACGCCAGCACAGGGTTCTAAGTGACCTCTGCTGCCAGTGCACGGTGCTGCCAATCCTAACACTGAGAGCTTGCTGAGAGCAGAGTGATGTCTCAGCGGTATGCGGCAACTCCTTTATTGTCCAATCACAGGTCCTGAAACGGGCCGGAGTCCTAAAAGCTGAACTCTAGGCAGGTGCAAAAGACACAAATTATTCCAGTTCAGTATTCATGAATACTTCTTTAGATGTATTTTGTTAAATGTAAGCAGCGCAAGTACTTCAATTTGACCTGATATGATCCGCTTGCAGTCCCTGTACAGCAGGGCTCAGGCGGGGATAGGGAGAAGCAGCACGAGGAGCCGATCAGGTGTTCTGCAGTGCAAGCAGCCATGCTGACAGGAGGACAGCTCACTCTGCTGCTTCTCCTTTCATTCTCCACTCAAAGGGTAGGGGCAGGGAGACCTATAAGAGAAAGTAAAACTGAAGCAGAGCCCCTCCCTTCTAGACAGGGCTGTGCTGTGTGGCACAGCTGTGTAAATCTCAGTACTGGGTAGACAGAAATACAAATCCCTTGTCAGGTAAATCGGCTCCCTTATATGTATTTCATATGTGCATGTAGCTGTTGGCCTGGAGTTCAGCTTTAACTGGAGGTTGTAGTGAGATTCAGGGTCTGTGTACGGGGGCGTTCCGAGGCCGGGTGTCACCTGGAGCGGAGACCGGGTGACATCCCGCCGTGACGTCATCGCGCATGCGCGGCCATCTAGTTGATGCCTGCTGGCGGCCATCTTTGTGATGGACGCCGGCAGGGGGAGAAGGGGAAGTCCACCCAGCGGGATGGGGTATGCCATGACCGAGTGCCCGACTTTTTAGAGGGGGTGACATCAGTCATTTTGGTGTCACCGCTTCAATGGTGTTACACGGGTGCAGGCCGCACCCCCAGCATGACGCCACTGCCTGTGTATTGTATCTGGCAAGGTTGGGGGGAAGGGGATGATCACAAGACCTGCTGAATAGATGTAAAATTCCGTTGGTGGTTAAAACAAATGGCAGACATGTTTGTTTCTCTTAAAGGAGAACTATGGGGTCAAGGCTTTTCCCCATAGTTTACTTCCCGATCTACTGAGCTGACCTGTGACAGTCTCATTATCACAGGTTGGCTAGAACCATGAGGTGAGTGAAAAGCACTCACCTCATAGTTCTCCTTTAAGTGTGTATGCTCACGCTATCACACATTGCAATGTATTACTTGTTAGATGTGCTGCATTGCCATTAATTCTAAATAGCCCCCAATAGCCCCCCGCCCTCCCGGCGGGCAGGCAGTGTGCAGCAACGTGCAATACCGCTATACTGTGCATTGCGTTGCCGTGCGGTGTTACAAATAATTCATTCAGAATAAATGGCAATGCAGCACTCCAATGCCCCTAGCACACACTACATTGCATTGTGCACCTAGCATGCACTAGACTCATGGATAGCATGCTTTTAGCCCAATGCATTAACTTTATAAATTATTTTTAATCTGGTTAATGTATATAGACTTCTGAGGAGGTCACAGGAAATGTTCTTTTCTAATGACCGGTCTTTCCTCTTTAAGTAGCAGAGTCGGAGCCTGGCTTGGAAAGAAGACGCCGTTCTTTCCCCGGCAGTGTGTAGGCAGATGTGTGGAGCCAGGTGTGTTTGTTGAGCTTGTTAAAAAGCAGAAATAACATTTTAATTGTGCTAAGATTAGAACACTCCATCTTCATTTATCTAAACGTTGTCTCCTAATTATTTGCCTAGTTCCGTGTTATCGGCATATGGAAAGCTCGGTGACTACGCGGCTGCATCTGCCACATTGCTCAGACCATAAAAAAATACTTAGAAAAGAAGCAACGTGCGAGGTAACTGATAACAACCAATCAAAAACCAGCTTTCATTGGAACGACTGGACGGAACTGATTGTCGGTGGGCTGTTCTGTGTCACGTGATTGAACAAAATGTATTGACAGTGGCTGAGATGGCAGTGATGGAACACCAGCCTGACACTGCAGAGGTCAATAACACACCAAAATTCTCAGTGCTGGTTGGAGCGATCGTTTAGGTGAACCCATTCAGGCTGGAGTTATTGAATGCTGATGGTATTTTGAAGACCGCTGTAGGGATGTCTCTAAAGCTCAACTGAATGTTCAGTTTAAATCAGCTAAATACATTCCAGGTATATCAAGGCAAACTAGGAAAGCCTGTCTCTGCCAGCATACTGCAGAGAAGGACCCTTGCTGTCTGTGTGGAAGCAGTGGGCTCTCTGCCGAGGTCAGGCACGCCCCCTGCTGAGTCAGAGCTTGAGCTCTTCAATCAGCAGTTAGTGTTAGACTCATAGGTGGTGTGTCTCACCTCTACTGAGACCTTGTTGTCTCTTGTACAGAACGAAGGATGCCAAATATATTGGCACCAATACATTTCCCATCAATTATTTTTTTGCAAATCATATTCATAGAGTATATCTAAACCCTAACACAGGGGTGGGCAACTCCAGCCCTCCAGCTGTGCTTTAACTACAAATCCAATCATGTCTGTAACTGTCAGTCTTGCAGACTTCAGACAGGAGATAGAGAGATACAAAGTAACATTGTTTATTAAAGGAGAACTATGGGGTCAGTGTTTTTCCCCATAGTTCTCCTTAGGGTAACGGGAGGACACAAACTAGCGTCCTCCCGTTACCCTAAGCTCAGTATACCGCGAGCTACAGCTCACGGTATACTGAGACGCCGCAGCCGGAGCGGATCCCGACATCGATGTTGAGATCCGCCCAGCTGCGGGATTGACAGCTGTCTCTGCCTATCTAGAGGCAGAGCCAGCTGTACCCTCCCCCGTCCGTTCCGCCAGTCAGCGCTGGCGGATCGGAGCGGGGAGGGGGGAATCCAGCCCCTCCCCTGTCACGGCAGAGAGCATCTGTTCACTCACCTCCCGATCTACTGAGCCGACTTGTGACAGTCTCACTGTCACAGGTCGGCTAGAACTGAGTGGAAATCACTCATCTCATAGTTCTCCTTTAACATTGATCAAAAGGAGATAGAGAGATACAAAGTAACATTGTTTATAAACATTGATCAGAGGGAGATAGAGAGAGATACAAAGTAACATTGTTTATAAACATTGATCAGAGGGAGATAGAGAGAGATACAAAGTAACATTGTAAATAAACATTGATCAGAGGGAGATAGAGAGATACAAAGTAACATTGTAAATAAACATTGATCAGAGGGAGATAGGGAGATGCAAAGTAACATTGTATAAAACCATTGTACAGAGGGAGATAGAGAGATACAAAATAACATTGTTACCTTTATACCTAATTATGTAATGAGTAGATAGTAAAGAATCTAACAATGTTTCATTCATCTGCAGATCAAAGGGACGAGATTCCATCTGCATATGATGTCAGTTTAATTTCATCTAAGGAGTGGTAATGTCCCACTGATCCCAGATCGTGTGCGGTCCTTGTGTTTTCATCATCTTGAAAGGTACACAAGTGACTGGAATAAATGCAGCACTCACCAGGCATAATCTGGGTAAAATGGAGGTTTATAGTCATCTACAATCACAATGTTGATATTTCTCAATGCATTGATATTAAAGATTCACAACCAAATGTACTGAATGTCATTCATTCACTGGCTGCACAATGATGATATAGTCTGGAGCCTTTGTTACAGGATCAGGATCCCAGTCATTGGTAGTTGACTGTGAGCAGTTGGTGATAGCTTGGTCACAGTTCTGGGGGCACTGGAGTGAACCCAAGAACAAGATGGCGACACATATATACATATACATGTTAAACCTGCACACCTGATCATCACAGCTATATGAGTTTGTTGGATATCCCATTACATAACCGTGGGCAATAATATGGAGTTGCCCCCCAACCGTAATGAAAATTACAGCCTTCACTCTTCTTAGAAGACTTTCCATAAGATATTGGAGGGTGCCTGTGGTAATTTGTGCCCATTAAATGTAGAAAACAACTACCCGACCGGAACTGCATGTCCCGGGCATTGGGAGATAGGAATTCCACACCCCTGCTGCCCCTCTACTCCCTGCTGCCCCGAGGCCGGGCCACGGTTGGCCTTGTGGGAAATCCAGCCCTGAATACAGGTTTACTGGACCTTTAACTCTGCTCTTCCATCTCATTGTCCGAACATACTGTATTGCTTTCTTTGCAGTTACTAGACGTTATCTCAGCACTTGGCCAGAACACAAGGCATTGGAACTCGCAGGCATCCTTCTCTATCTGTCAAAAGCCAATGTGAATCTGCTTATACTACTCTTTGTAAAGTCCTAAATGTTTTATCTCTTTGTTAGACCTTTGTAAAAGCTTCCTCGTATTATGCTGAAAGTCAGCCGGCATCCCGCTGCCTCCTTTATCACTTTATGAGTCACGGAGGACCACGGAAGCAGGGCATGCTGGGAGCAACTAAGTACGACCATTATTGCTATTGTTTTCTCAGCATATCTTAGGCTTCGTTTGTTCTTCGTTCATCCAGCGAAGTCCTTTTCAGAAGGAGCCAGTTTATTCACCAGAAATGTGAACGCTACAATGGAGAGAAGTGACCTCATTGAGAGAGCCAACATTTCATAATACTGTAACAAGGAACGACCTGTATGAGATACTTTCCCAGTGGCACGTAATTTAAAAAAAAAACACGTTAATACAAAAAGACACAAAGAGTGAAAGGAGGCGCATTGTACAGAAAAGAAAGTCCACAGTTCAAATAAAATGCAAAAACAATGTAGCACGGATTAAAACATAGGAAGTAAAGGAGGCCTACGTTGACTTGACAATATGCCTTCATTATATTTGCCACCTTCAGCGATAATGGACAAAACTAAGACAGACATCTATAGTGAGGTACTGCTGGTAGCATTGTGGACGGTGTATATGCATCACCTAGGTTTCTCACATTCACATGCTGGGAGACTTCAGAGTTTATGGCTGATGAGGTTAAAACAAACTTCTAAAGACCTGTTCTGGGTCCTGGAGACCAGAGGCTTTGTAGAGCATTGGGAAGGATAAAGCCTCCATTACTAGGTCCAAATCCTACCACCTGGTACTCAGACCTCATTATTAGTTTCAGCCATTCACAGGACTTTATATAGAAGTGAGTGGACTGATGCTCAGGGCTCTTGCTGTCACTGCTGTAAGAGCCTGCTGCTGGGTGAAAATCGGCTCAATAGATCGGGAAGTGAACGAACACATGCCGTCGCTTGCTCACTTCTCCATCATGTCCCTGCACAGAGCGGTGACTGTCAGTCACGGCTCCCTGCAGGGACTCCCCCCCTCCACCGCTCCGATCCTCCAGGGCTGACTGGAGGAACGGGAAGGTACAGGTACAGCGGGCTCTGCCTCTAGATAGGCAGAGCCAGCTGTCACTCACACAACTGGGTGGATCTCGAAAGTAATGTCGGGATCCATCCCGGCTGCGGCGCTCCCAGTATACCGCAAGCTCTAGCTCACTATATACTGAGCTTTGGGTCATGGGTGGACGCTAGTATATGTCCTCCCGTGACCCTTAAGAGAACTATGGGGGAAAACACTTACCCCATAGTTCTCTTTTAAGCCTTTCCTTCTTACAAAATATTTGTATATACTGTATATATATATATATATATATATATATATATTTGGAAGACCAATGTCAAATCAGTAACCAGGGACAAAGGCCTTGTCACCGGAGGACAACTGAAGGTAGATGTGGAGAATTAAAGTGGAACTTTAGGTAAAAATCCAAAATTTGCCCCCCTCCTTCTCTGTCTGCACTCTTTTCTTTTCTTACTTACCCTCTCACCCCTCTTGCCTTTTAGTCGCATCTTATCAAAGCAATTTCGAGATGCACAGCGGCTAGCCTTACCGACGTGGCTTCACCTAGACACACGCATGGGGAAAAACGGACTCCCTCTAGACAATGGACCATATGTTCTCAGAAGAAACAAGAACGCAACCACAACCTAGACAATCCATTCCATGTGTGTGCTTAGAGACGCCCAGGTTTGCATATCATTTGTACCGTTATAGAGCCTGTGATAATTCACCATATATGTTAAAAACAAAACAGTAATGAACAACTTTGTACAACTCGAATTCATATACCTGACGCATACCTTCATGATGTACATTCCTGTACTGCTGTTATTTACTATCATCCATAATAAAAATTCAGATGTGAAAAAAAAAATCCAAAATTTGAGAGCAGGGAAGGTTTTTTCACATCCTATTTTTCTTCTGCAATAAAGAATTCTTACCTCCCTCCTTGCCAGTTGTTTGCACACTAAGCTGCACATGGGGGGAGGGGGATGAATTAACTCCCGTGTTTATCCTAGTTAGGCTAATCAAGATGGCTGGAGGAAGCCAGAAAGAAGATGTTGGTACCGGCAAGAGAGAACTCACTGGAGT
Source organism: Nanorana parkeri (assembly GCF_000935625.1). Taxonomy (NCBI): domain Eukaryota; kingdom Metazoa; phylum Chordata; class Amphibia; order Anura; family Dicroglossidae; genus Nanorana; species Nanorana parkeri. The sequence goes on along the minus strand of NW_017306403.1, from coordinate 1,477,392 downwards.
CGAAGTGAGTATAGTTCCATTTTAAAGAACTTTAAGCTCAAGTTCCAATTCCAGCTCAACCACAGACGTTTGCAATACCCATCAGTAAGAACAGGGCCGGATTTACTCTCCCTGCAGCCCCAAGGCCAGGTTCCTCAATGCGCCAACCACCCCCCCATGGAGAATGGCAGACCTGCAGGCTGCATACAAATGATCTCATCATTATCGCCGAGATCACTTGTATAAAACAAGCGGCGGCTTCCCCGCTGTACATATAGTTCTGCTTGCCCAAAGCAGGGCTAAATGTCGAAAACAACTACCCGCCCGGCGCCCGGAACTGCATGTCCCGAGCATCGGAAGATAGGAATTCCACACCCCTGCTGCCCCTCTACTCCCTGCTGCCCTGAGGCCGAGCCTTGGTTGGCCTTGTGGGAAATCCAGCCCTGAGTAAGAACCCTGAGGAAGGTGGTGCATTTTTCCCTTGAAACACATTGGCTGTAGCTTACCAAATAAAAATGGTATCTTAACCAAATCATATGTCTCATTACGTAAAGGTGCTCCTCACTTTTCACCAGCCAAAGTCAGCAATCCAACCAATGATTCTCCTGCACTCCCCAGACCACATGGCTAACGCCTTGGAATCTGATCATGTGATCCAGATGTTTGGAACTGGAAAAGCAAGAGAATGGTGGAGCTGGCTATGGACAGCCTCAGCGCCCTCAGGCGGCCGCTTGCCTTGCCTTGCGGTAGCGCCGGGCCTGACAACCAGGAACAGTCAGACTTTTCACAAACTATCACCAGATGTTTTTATAGCCGTAAACAAGAAAGTTCTGTTTGTTCAGAAAACATTCCCAAAGCTGTTTTTTTTTTAGTCCTGACCATACAATATAAACAAAACAGCTAAACATTGACTTAAAAAATGATTCATGGGTCTCTTTGCAAAATGAATATATTTATATTTGCGCAGTCACATGACTGGCCCGGTATTCTGTCTGTTGCTCGAGGTCCGTTGCCTCATCGATTCCTCATTTTAGGTCCAGGCTGACATCGATTTGCCTCCAGAGGTGAAGCGTGTAACTCGAAAGGTCTACAGGGAATATAATTGTGCACTGAGGCAAGCGTCTAATTACCTGAGCTGCTATTACCACGCCTGGATTGTGATGCAAATAGCAGAACCCAGCGCCGGCTAAGTAACCCTTCTCTAGCTAAATAAGCATAAACAGCAGCTACCATATACAAGCAGATATACAATGCTACCATGCCGGAGGATGGGGACGTTTTCCAAGGAGGAAGGAATCTTCTAGGAACAAGTAAAATCAATGGGGAACCTTGTTGTGAGTGTGTCCATCAGTTCCCAATGTCCTTCTGAATATGCTGGTTGCCTGGCCGTGTTAGTGATCCTCCAATGTTTACAACACAGTTAGTCCATCGGGCTTATTCATTAAAACAACCCAAAAAGAAAAGTCCTGGCGAAAGAAAAACATTGGATGGGGGAAGGCATGACTGGAGGGTGGAAATAAGGGTCTCCCAAGGACTTGATCTTGGGAGACCAGTGAAGAGACTCTGATGGGGACAACCAATGTAAGGAGGCACCCTGATGGGGACAACCAATGTAAGGGGGCACTCTGATGGGGACAACCAATGTAAGGGGGCACTCTGATGGGGACAACAATTGTAAGGGGGCACTCTGATGGGGACAACCAATGTAAGGGACACTCTGATGGTGACAACCATTGTAAGGGGGCACTCTGATGGGGACAACCAATGTAAGGGGGCACCCTGATTTGTACAACCAATGTAAGGAGGCACCCTGATGGGGACAACCAATGTAAGGGACACTCTGATGGGGACAACCAATGTAAGGGACACTCTGATGGGGACAACCAATGTAAGGGACACTCTGATGGGGACAACCAATGTAAGGGACACTCTGATGGGGACAACCAATGTAAGGGACACTCTGATGGGGACAACCAATGTAAGGGACACTCTGATGGGGACAACCAATGTAAGGGACACTCTGATGGGGACAACCAATGTAAGGGACACTCTGATGGGGACAACCAATGTAAGGGACACTCTGATGGGGACAACCAATGTAAGGGACACTCTGATGGGGACAACCAATGTAAGGGACACTCTGATGGGGACAACCAATGTAAGGGACACTCTGATGGGGACAACCAATGTAAGGGACACTCTGATGGGGACAACCAATGTAAGGGACACTCTGATGGGGACAACCAATGTAAGGGACACTCTGATGGGGACAACCAATGTAAGGGACACTCTGATGGGGACAACCAATGTAAGGGACACTCTGATGGGGACAACCAATGTAAGGGACACTCTGATGGGGACAACCAATGTAAGGGACACTCTGATGGGGACAACCAATGTAAGGGACACTCTGATGGGGACAACCAATGTAAGGGACACTCTGATGGGGACAACCAATGTAAGGGACACTCTGATGGGGACAACCAATGTAAGGGACACTCTGATGGGGACAACCAATGTAAGGGACACTCTGATGGGGACAACCAATGTAAGGGACACTCTGATGGGGACAACCAATGTAAGGGACACTCTGATGGGGACAACCAATGTAAGGGACACTCTGATGGGGACAACCAATGTAAGGGACACTCTGATGGGGACAACCAATGTAAGGGACACTCTGATGGGGACAACCAATGTAAGGGACACTCTGATGGGGACAACCAATGTAAGGGACACTCTGATGGGGACAACCAATGTAAGGGACACTCTGATGGGGACAACCAATGTAAGGGACACTCTGATGGGGACAACCAATGTAAGGGACACTCTGATGGGGACAACCAATGTAAGGGACACTCTGATGGGGACAACCAATGTAAGGGACACTCTGATGGGGACAACCAATGTAAGGGACACTCTGATGGGGACAACCAATGTAAGGGACACTCTGATGGGGACAACCAATGTAAGGGACACTCTGATGGGGACAACCAATGTAAGGGACACTCTGATGGGGACAACCAATGTAAGGGACACTCTGATGGGGACAACCAATGTAAGGGACACTCTGATGGGGACAACCAATGTAAGGGACACTCTGATGGGGACAACCAATGTAAGGGACACTCTGATGGGGACAACCAATGTAAGGGACACTCTGATGGGGACAACCAATGTAAGGGACACTCTGATGGGGACAACCAATGTAAGGGACACTCTGATGGGGACAACCAATGTAAGGGACACTCTGATGGGGACAACCAATGTAAGGGACACTCTGATGGGGACAACCAATGTAAGGGACACTCTGATGGGGACAACCAATGTAAGGGACACTCTGATGGGGACAACCAATGTAAGGGACACTCTGATGGGGACAACCAATGTAAGGGACACTCTGATGGGGACAACCAATGTAAGGGACACTCTGATGGGGACAACCAATGTAAGGGACACTCTGATGGGGACAACCAATGTAAGGGACACTCTGATGGGGACAACCAATGTAAGGGACACTCTGATGGGGACAACCAATGTAAGGGACACTCTGATGGGGACAACCAATGTAAGGGACACTCTGATGGGGACAACCAATGTAAGGGACACTCTGATGGGGACAACCAATGTAAGGGACACTCTGATGGGGACAACCAATGTAAGGGACACTCTGATGGGGACAACCAATGTAAGGGACACTCTGATGGGGACAACCAATGTAAGGGACACTCTGATGGGGACAACCAATGTAAGGGACACTCTGATGGGGACAACCAATGTAAGGGACACTCTGATGGGGACAACCAATGTAAGGGACACTCTGATGGGGACAACCAATGTAAGGGACACTCTGATGGGGACAACCAATGTAAGGGACACTCTGATGGGGACAACCAATGTAAGGGACACTCTGATGGGGACAACCAATGTAAGGGACACTCTGATGGGGACAACCAATGTAAGGGACACTCTGATGGGGACAACCAATGTAAGGGACACTCTGATGGGGACAACCAATGTAAGGGACACTCTGATGGGGACAACCAATGTAAGGGACACTCTGATGGGGACAACCAATGTAAGGGACACTCTGATGGGGACAACCAATGTAAGGGACACTCTGATGGGGACAACCAATGTAAGGGACACTCTGATGGGGACAACCAATGTAAGGGACACTCTGATGGGGACAACCAATGTAAGGGACACTCTGATGGGGACAACCAATGTAAGGGACACTCTGATGGGGACAACCAATGTAAGGGACACTCTGATGGGGACAACCAATGTAAGGGACACTCTGATGGGGACAACCAATGTAAGGGACACTCTGATGGGGACAACCAATGTAAGGGACACTCTGATGGGGACAACCAATGTAAGGGACACTCTGATGGGGACAACCAATGTAAGGGACACTCTGATGGGGACAACCAATGTAAGGGACACTCTGATGGGGACAACCAATGTAAGGGACACTCTGATGGGGACAACCAATGTAAGGGACACTCTGATGGGGACAACCAATGTAAGGGACACTCTGATGGGGACAACCAATGTAAGGGACACTCTGATGGGGACAACCAATGTAAGGGACACTCTGATGGGGACAACCAATGTAAGGGACACTCTGATGGGGACAACCAATGTAAGGGGGCACTCTGATGGGGACAACCAATGTAAGGGGCACTCTGATGATGACAACCAATGTAAGGGGCACTCTGATGGGTACAACCAATGTAAGAGGGCACTCTGATGGGGACAACTATTTATTAATTGCAACCATCGGAGTGCCCCCTACATTAATTGACCCTTATCAGATTTTCTTTCCCCCTATAAAGCATCATCGAGGGGCTTCATCTCAAAGAATACCATGACAAGAGGGGTAGACAGAAGCTGGTTGAAAATCCCGAAATACGAGGCTGCATTAGATGATACGAATCCCTTTTTTTTTACTTTAGCGCAGCTGCAAGGTTTCCCGGACGCCTGTTATTCCTTGTCTCTAGAAGTCGCTCTGTAATTGGGATCCTGCGGGCGACCACCTCGCACTCGCAGCACGTCTCACATTTTCCTTGCAGGAAGCCGTCGCAAATTGTTCCACGTCCTTCTGCATCCGAGCCCATTCCATTGTTCCTGTGCGCTGCTCACATGAACACACAATGCTTCTCGTGCTGGGATAACCGCTGTGTTCCATGTTCGCGGAATTCCCGGCTGTTTATAAATAAAGCTTTTTCCTGTCTGCGGCAATGGACGGATGGGCTGCACTTGTCACTTCTATCCCTGGCGGTAAATTCGGGGCAAGGCTCACCTTCCCTGAACAGATGTTTCTCCCGTCCTATCTGCCCATTTACTATGATAAAGCGCCGCGTCTCATAAACAACTGCCAGCTTTTATCTTCACATTAACTGTTTTTTCTTCCGTTATTCCATCTCAGTGCTGCTGATCTCCTGCAGCCTCTTTCAGCCACTTCCTCTCTACATGCATCCACTCCAACATCAGCTGCACATCATGGACCGGCTTCCTGATGGTGACAACAGTGCATCATGCTTGTGCAATGTGTGTCAGCGCAGTCACTTGTAGCCTCCCCTAGGGGGCGCATGTGACAGGGTGACAATCTAGAAGTGCAATTGGGAGACAGTTGTCCCCAAATAACAGGAATTGCCTGAATAAGGATGTTCATGGCGGGATCACCAAGTATTCTTAATGAAAGCTGCAGACATTTGTCATACAGAAGATGCACGGGTGATTGACCAAGAAGAAAGCTCATCACTGATTGGCCACAGCCAGATGCCATGCTAATGGGCCATGTCTGTGATACTCTTGGTGCAACTTGGAAGTGCGCATGGTCGCGTGCCATAAAAGCAAATGCATTAGTGCTGATCAATGCAGTATTCCAGTGTGAAACTTGGAGCTTCCTGTAATAAAGACCGCTCACTCTCTCCTTGTGCACGGTGACTGATCTTGTCTCCGCCCCCTCCTGTAATAAAGACCGGCCACTGCTGCTCTCTCTCCTTGTGCAGGGTGACTGGTCTTGTCTCCGCCCCCTCCTGTAATAAAGACCGGTCACTGCTGCTCTCTCTCCTTGTGCAGAATGACTGGTCTTGTCTCCGCCCCCTCCTATAGTTTCTAGTAGTGGGTGGGGCCTGTTGTGCTGCACAGTGATGATGTCACTGTTACTTTAATACGATAATATATTTCAATGAAAGTTTTTGTGCCCGGAGTTAACTTTCAATGTCGGTGATTTTTTTCCAGGAAGGTGAAGTCAGAAAAATAAATTTAATGCTTTTTTTTGTTTTAGCTGAACCAATGGGCGGGCCTTAGCTAGTTCCCTGGAATTCTGCTTTGCCCTGAGACATCTCTGCTCTGTCACCAGCGTGGCTCTGTCACCCGCAGGGCCGCAGACAGGGACTAGGAAAGTAGGTAAAAGGTTGCACATGTAAACTGTCCACGATATGTGCGAGCTCTGGGCCCCGCTCCCCTCCCCCCCCCACCACAAAGCTTCTTTTCATGCACAGCCGCAGGAACATTGACTTGCATGCTAATCCCGGGTTACATAAACTCAGCTGCCTCCGCCTAATATTTGGATTCACTTTTTAAGGGGTCCATTCATCAAAACTTAAAGTTAAAAAAAAAAATAGTGATGGTTTCTCATAAACTCATCCGCCTTCCTCCACAGAGATTGTTTGCTTAGAACTTTTGTAACTTAAAACAGAACTCCGGCCAAAGATAACGAGACACAAAGAACCAGCACGCTATAAGAGAACAAAAAACAAAACCAGCTTTTGCTGCAATATTCACCTCCTGCACCGTGATGAGCTCATCACTCTGTCCTCCTATGGACATGCTTCTTGTCGGCACATGAGCTGCTCCTTCCTTTCACACTCCAGCCCTGCTGTTCGGGGACGGGATACCAGGTCACATTCAGGTCCTTACACTGAGTGTGTTTTTATTTCAACTTCCGGTTAGATTTTATGAGCATTTCATGTATTTTATTCAAGTTATTTACCTGTAAAAGCCTCCCTTGTGTAGACATCCAAATGCCCTGAGACTGCTGCTGTGTGCCGCCATCTTGGATGTGATGTCAGCATCACGGGCGTCCCGAGGCTGGGTTTCACCCGGAGCGGAGACTGAGGGACACCCCGCCGCGACGTCATCGCGCATTAGCGTGACGTTGCCACGCACGTGCGCAATGACACCTTCAAGCATATGCGGTTGTCTTTTTGACGACTGCTGGTGGCCATCTTGGCGATAGACGCCGGCAGAGAGAGGAGGGGACGTTCACGCGGCAGGATGAGGAATGCCCCCGGTTCCCCTCCTCCCTTCTGGCACTATCGGGCTCTCGGTCCACGACCGAGTTCCCGACTTTTCATAGGGGGTGACACCAAAATGACCGTCAGTCATTTTGGTGTCACCCCTTCGCTGGTGGCACACGGGTGCTGGTCGCACTCCCCGCATCCCCCTTGTGATGCCACTGGTCAGCATCCCCAGGAGACTGTAGTGACATTATATATCAGGGGTAGGCAACCTTGGCACTCCAGCTGTTGTGGAACTACAAGTCCCATAAGGCCATGCAAGACTCTGACAGCCACAAGCATGACTCCCAGAGGCAGAGGCACGATGGAATTGGTAGTTTCAGCACAGCTGGCATGCCTAGGTTGCCTACCCCTGTTCTATGGTATACTCTTTTGCAGTGGCGTCACAAGGGGGGTGTGGACCCGGGTGACACCAATGGAGGGGTGACACCATTATCATGACTGACATTTTGGTGTCACCCCCTTTGAAAAGTCGAGCACCTGGTCAGCCCGACAGTTGCAGAAGAGAGGAGGGGATCTGGCGGCATACCTTATCCCGTCGGGTGAACTTCCCCTCCTGTTTCTGTTAGCGTCCATCACCAAGATGGTCGCCGGCAGGTATCAATAAGATGGCCGCGCATGCACGATGACATCATCCCGCACATGCTTCGGGTGACACCAGGGCTCGGGACGCCCCTGATGTCAGCATCCCCAGCAGACTGAAGTGACATTATATATCAGGGGTAGTCAACCTCGGCGCTCCAGCCGTTGTGGAACTACAAGTCCCATGAGGCCATGCAAGACTCTGACAGCCACAAGCATGACTCCCAGAGGCAGAGGCATGATGGAATTGGTAGTTTCAGCACAGCAGGAGTGCCGAGATTGCCCACCCCTGTTCTAATAGTATTCTCCTTTTCTCCTATGCATACATAAAAGGCTATGGAGGAAGGTAAAGGGAGGGGTGTAGGAGCTGGGCCAGCACAGACAGTAATTAGACACTCCCAGAATAGGAGAGGACTATGACGTGCAAAGAGGGAGGGGGCTGTGCTTGGGAATTGACTCTTCCTGGAGCAGTCAAATTTTCTAGCAAGTTCAGATGCACATTGCAAGCGAATAGAACGGGAATACATTGCAATTAGAATTCTTCTAAAAATGATTTGTTTTTAGAATTTTTCATGTCTCCCTGCCCTTTTATAAGTTGGTGACAGGTTCTCTTTAAGCTGTGCAGACAGAATCGTTTGGGGTTACCCAATTTGATACACATCTTTTGGCGGGTCAAACACTCTCCGTACTCATCTCTATTATTCTGCGGTTGCATTGACCCGTTTGGTTGGAGTGGCCCTTTAGCCCCGGCAGAGTCGGCGGAGGTGCGCGCACGTCACTTTGATGGATGACATACCTGGGAGAGGACGCTGTCACCGGTATATAATACCAGCCAGCGGACCGCCGCCTGACACTGACAAATGGAACTTATTAATGCAGAAGCGGCCCCGCTGCAAAGGATTCTGGGCCAATTTACGGACACAGCAGGATGTTGGAGATATTAAAAAAGTTTGCTCGGCATAAAGCTGTCAGGGGTGTTACAGGGCGAGGCGCCAGCGAGGAGAACAACAACAACAAAAAATGCTCTTCGCTTGCTCGCAGCTTTTTGACGCTATCATTCATTGAACAGTTTTAACGCATTTCATATAAATAGAATCAGAGGTTCCATTTTACGCTTTTCCTAAACCAGAAATTTGGGGTGTGGGTCACATGGGCATTCCAATTGATCTAATCCTAAAATTCAACATTTTTACCATCGGTCCCATATAATATTATAGTATATAAAGATATATACAGATATATAAGACACCATTTAATGCAGCTCTGCAATTATCAATACATCATTAAAGGAGAACTATGGGGTTAAGTCTTTTCCCCATAGTTCTCCTTAGGGTAACGGGAGGACACAAACTAGCGTCCTCCCGTCACCCTAAGCTCAGTATACCGCAAGCTGCTGCTATACTGAGACGCCGCAGCTGAAGCAGATCCCGACAATTATGTCTGGATCTGCCCAGCTGCGTGACTGACAGCTGGCTCTGCCTATCTAGAGGCAGAGCCTGCTGTACCCGCCCCCTCCCCCGTCCGTTTCGCCAGTCAGCGCTGGAGGATCGGAGGGGGGAATCCAGCCTCTCCCCTGAGGTGAGCGAACGCCGGTATGTGTTCGCTCACCTCCCGATCTACTGAGCCGACCTGTGACAGTCTCATTGTCACAGGTCGGCTAGAACTATGCACCCACCTCACTTATATAGAAATGCACCCACCTCATAGTTCTCCTTTAAATGCCTCAGCCTCAGTGTGAGAGAAAGAAGCAGCACAAGGAGCCAATCAGTTAATGTGCTGACAAGGAGCATGCTGATAGGAAGAGAAAGCAGAGTGACACAGAGAGTCCAGCCAAAGGCTTGGTGGTGGGCAACTCTGGCCCTCTAGTTGTGCTTTATCCAGTGGCGTTACAAGGGGGGTGCGCAATGACATCAAGGCGGGGTGTCACCCGGTCTCCGCTCCGGGTGTCACCCAGCCTCGGGACACCCCTGGTTTTTTTCTACAAATACCAACATGCCTCTGGGAGTCATGTCTGTAAATGTCAGTCTTGCAATGACTCATGGGACTTGTAGTTCCACAACAGCTAGAGGGCGGGAATTGTCTAGGATGACCTGGGCTCAGAGGAAGAGGGTTGAATGATGCAGGGTAATCAGACTAAGGGGAACCTAGTGGCAGAAAAAAGTATTGCGGGGGAAATCTGGATATTATTATTATTATTCTTAAGGCATGGGTTTTATATATACATTATATATCATGTAACTTAAATATAATGTATATAAAACATTCAGGTGACCCCCCATTGGAATATTTCCCCTCATTTCCTGTTCTGGAGACAACTGTAACATTCTGGATTTCCCATCACTTTTTGTCTCAGTGACAACGGTCACCAGGACATATGGAGAGGGCGAATCCCCATAGCGAATGCACAGACAGTAATAAAAGCTGAGATCCTAATTCTTCCCCCCTAACTAGAGCTGGACTGTAAGTCAGATGTGAACAAGAACTGAACAGACACCACGATTTACATGACTGTGTCATCTCTGCACGTCTATCTAGGAAGTAGATGTAGACCTGAATGATGCCTGGACAAAGATGGCACCGTCCTCCTGGAGAGTAAAGCAGATGAAGGCATTGCCAGGGGGAGTCATGTGATCCCTGCGAGCACTATTAGATACCTGGAAGTGTCACAATGACACATGACTTACTATATGTCTGATGACAGGTCCACTTTAAATAAAGATGGCAGCTGCACAGTTGATGTATTACTTGATATAATTTGCACGATCCGACTATTCAAAAGAAGTTACTTCCACTGAGCCCGCAGCTGCTGGCGCTGCGTCTCTTATAAAATGCCATTGATGTGTTTATATTATCGGCGGTCTGTGTATATTCGGAGGATACAATGTGGAATCTTTGTGTAAACATTGTATATTAGTGCAGAGTGACCTCCAGGAACACAGGAGATCCTCCGCCGAATACTACAGGGAACTGTTTATGTAACGATGTTGGACGGAGGTCCAAAGAACATGAACTGCGTCCAGATAAATGTATCATTTAGTACATTAGTCCATTAGTACATTACCGACAACACGGAGTTCTCACCCTTCCCAAAAAACTAGACAAGAAAGTGTTTGGCTTGAGGAAGTCGATGTGACCCGATCCTTGAAATCTCATAGAATCTCTTATTTTGAAATCTGCAGCTTTTATTAACACAATCCCTGGTGATCCTGCCATGGTGAGGGGGGAGGAAAGAGGAACATCTGAGGAGGAAAGAGGGCCATCTGAGGAGGAAAGAGGGACAACTGAGGTGGAAAGAGGGACAACTGAGGAGGAAAAGAGGGACAACTGAGGAGGAAAAGAGGGACAACTGAGGAGGAAAAGAGGGACAACTGAGGAGGAAAAGAGGGACAACTGAGGAGGAAAAGAGGGACAACTGAGGAGGAAAAGAGGGACAACTGAGGAGGAAAAGAGGGACAACTGAGGAGGAAAAGAGGGACAACTGAGGAGGAAAAGAGGGACAACTGAGGAGGAAAAGAGGGACAACTGAGGAGGAAAAGAGGGACAACTGAGGAGGAAAAGAGGGACAACTGAGGAGGAAAAGAGGGACAACTGAGGAGGAAAAGAGGGACAACTGAGGAGGAAAAGAGGGACAACTGAGGAGGAAAAGAGGGACAACTGAGGAGGAAAAGAGGGACAACTGAGGAGGAAAAGAGGGACAACTGAGGAGGAAAAGAGGGACAACTGAGGAGGAAAAGAGGGACAACTGAGGAGGAAAAGAGGGACAACTGAGGAGGAAAAGAGGGACAACTGAGGAGGAAAAGAGGGACAACTGAGGAGGAAAAGAGGGACAACTGAGGAGGAAAAGAGGGACAACTGAGGAGGAAAAGAGGGACAACTGAGGAGGAAAAGAGGGACAACTGAGGAGGAAAAGAGGGACAACTGAGGAGGAAAAGAGGGACAACTGAGGAGGAAAAGAGGGACAACTGAGGAGGAAAAGAGGGACAACTGAGGAGGAAAAGAGGGACAACTGAGGAGGAAAAGAGGGACAACTGAGGAGGAAAAGAGGGACAACTGAGGAGGAAAAGAGGGACAACTGAGGAGGAAAAGAGGGACAACTGAGGAGGAAAAGAGGGACAACTGAGGAGGAAAAGAGGGACAACTGAGGAGGAAAAGAGGGACAACTGAGGAGGAAAAGAGGGACAACTGAGGAGGAAAAGAGGGACAACTGAGGAGGAAAAGAGGGACAACTGAGGAGGAAAAGAGGGACAACTGAGGAGGAAAAGAGGGACAACTGAGGAGGAAAAGAGGGACAACTGAGGAGGAAAAGAGGGACAACTGAGGAGGAAAAGAGGGACAACTGAGGAGGAAAAGAGGGACAACTGAGGAGGAAAAGAGGGACAACTGAGGAGGAAAAGAGGGACAACTGAGGAGGAAAAGAGGGACAACTGAGGAGGAAAAGAGGGACAACTGAGGAGGAAAAGAGGGACAACTGAGGAGGAAAAGAGGGACAACTGAGGAGGAAAAGAGGGACAACTGAGGAGGAAAAGAGGGACAACTGAGGAGGAAAAGAGGGACAACTGAGGAGGAAAAGAGGGACAACTGAGGAGGAAAAGAGGGACAACTGAGGAGGAAAAGAGGGACAACTGAGGAGGAAAAGAGGGACAACTGAGGAGGAAAAGAGGGACAACTGAGGAGGAAAAGAGGGACAACTGAGGAGGAAAAGAGGGACAACTGAGGAGGAAAAGAGGGACAACTGAGGAGGAAAAGAGGGACAACTGAGGAGGAAAAGAGGGACAACTGAGGAGGAAAAGAGGGACAACTGAGGAGGAAAAGAGGGACAACTGAGGAGGAAAAGAGGGACAACTGAGGAGGAAAAGAGGGACAACTGAGGAGGAAAAGAGGGACAACTGAGGAGGAAAAGAGGGACAACTGAGGAGGAAAAGAGGGACAACTGAGGAGGAAAAGAGGGACAACTGAGGAGGAAAAGAGGGACAACTGAGGAGGAAAAGAGGGACAACTGAGGAGGAAAAGAGGGACAACTGAGGAGGAAAGAGGGACATCTGAGGAGGAAAGAGGGACAACTGATGAGGAAAAGAGGGACAACTGAGGAGGAAAGCGAAACAACTGAGGAGGGAAGGGGGACAACTGAGGAGGAAAGGGGGAAACAGGGATTTGGTTGCAAATGAGGGAAGGTTGGGAGGAATGATTGCACAGTTATGGCCCACTGTTGTCACAATTAGGAAACTCACCCTGAGAAATGCCATGCAGCCATCACTGGAGTGGAGTGCATGTAGACAGGAAGTCGCTGCAAGGAGGCTGCATGAAATCAGCAGAACTGAGATGTAACAAAGGATGAAAGAAAGTGAAAACTAGTATTTTACTGTTTTTTTAATGATACATGTTTCTTTTAGCAAACTAATGGCGATCAGTGAGGGTCGGTTTCTATCTACTTTAATAATGATCATTTGTTTATTAATAGTCTTAATAAAGACCATATGCTTTATGCACCCGGGCTGCTGAACTAGAAAAGAAAGAGCACGGTTATTTTTCACTGTGAAAGGTGACAGTTATTTGTCAATGCCCAGGTCCTATCTGCAGCTCTGATAGTGTCGTATAGTGCGCTTGACCTTTATGTGCTGTACAGGCGTGTCAGGAGCAGTTAAAGGAGAATTATGAGGCGAGTGACTTTCACTCAGCCTCATAATCTGAGCCGACGCGTGACAATGAAACTGTCACAGGTCGGCTCAGTAGATCGGGAAGTGAACGAACACATACCGGCGCTCTCTCACTTCTCGATCTATCCCTGCAGAGAGCCGTGACTGTCACTCACGGCTCCCCACAGGGATTCCCCACCCCTCTCCTGTCCGGCACGGGAGGAGACTGGACGTACGTTGATCCCAGATTGGACGCTATACTCAACTTCAATAAAAGAAAACAAATATAATTCACCTTTTTTGTGTGATATGTTTCTTCTCTGAAGACATGTTTGTAAGATGGGATAGCTCTGATAACACAACAACAGATCACAGCAACCCACGGAAAAAACAGAAAGTCGATAACAGGAAGATGGTGACTATCAACGTCACAAAAGCCTGCTTTCCATTGGCTTGCACAAAATTGCTTGAGCTTGAAACCACATGAAAAAACATGCATAAAAAAAGATTTAAAAAATGCTTGAAGAAGCTTAAATGTAAATGGAGCCAATCATGGTGGGTTGATTGGTTCCAGCAAATAGAGAACCAATGACTAGGTTATGGATATTGATCTGACCCAGGCAATCCTTGGAACTGGCTCAGAGGTATCACTGGGGAGATGAATAATGTTTGGGAGCACCTTTCCAGAACTCGGGTAGCCACAGGACAGCTTCACTAAAGAACACCCCAAGATTATCAGAAGCTCATCCTTCCTGCTTCCGCCTGTTGCTTGGAGGATGCTCCGGTAAGCAATGTAGGAGAATCGACCCTTAGGTTGTTAATATTTATCTGACTCAGACTCGGAGGTATGGCTTTGAGATGATTAATGTTTGGGAGTGCCTTTGAAGAAATTCCTCTTCCCTGGGGCTTCTCGCTAGTAGGAGGTGTGCTCTCTGGGACTGGACTAAGCATAATATACCAAGCCTCTTGCTGAAGTGCTGGGCTGAGATACTATTGCCGATAAAGGTTTGCAGAGGAACTGGGTAAAAGCTGCTGTATGGACCTTGGAAGAGGGATCATTGCTCAGGGACTTACAGGGTATTTTAGGCCTACTTAGAGAGGGCCAGAAGTAAAATTCAAGGGCCAGGAAACACTATGACACTATGTGACACTATGTGACACTATGGTGTCACATGGGCAGGGTCACAGATTCATCTGGCTGTCCTCTGCCCATCAGCAGCTACTTTTGGATGTTGCTTTCCTAAGACCTACTACTCATAGAGTGTTTCTGTCCTCCATATTTGTGCAATGGTATCCTGCACTACTAAATAGACTTGTGCGCCATCAAAAAATTTGTTCCGTTTCGTTTCGTTCTGTTTCGTAATATCCATTATTTCGTATTTCGTAATTCGTATCCGAAACCAGAAACTCAATTCGGATTCGTACGAAATACGTATATTTGTTAGTTTCGGCACATTTTCGTAACTTTACGAACATTCGTTATGATGAAGTTAAAAAGCAAAAATACCTTTGTTAATATTGGAGTCGATGTGGTAGTTGTTTTCTTATCCGAAATACGAATTCCGTTAACGGATTCCGTATCCGAATTCCGTATTTCGGACTTTAAAAAAAACTACCATCAACTCCAATATAAATGTACTTTGCTTTTTACCTTCAATATAGCGAATGTTCGTAACGGAACAAAAATACGTCAACGGAATTTCGTATTTCCTGCCTGTCTATTGTAATGCAACTCTCAGCAGCAGCGGATCCGTATTTCGGATAAAAAAAAAAATCTTGTCATGTTGTTCAACCTCATTTACAGGGGTAATATTAGTTCCCGTTTCAAAGAAATTCAGATCCGAAATTCGTTAATGGAATTTCGTATTTCAGATATAATTCGGAAACTGCCATTCGGATTTCGGATGCTCCGAAATTCGGAATTTCAGGAAAATTCGTACGAATTTCGATTCGTAACGAAACGAATCGCACATGTCTACTACTAAACTACATTGAGTTCAGCAATAAATAGTAAAATGACCCCATAGACTTGAGCCTGTTTATTGCTAGAAGATGGTAAGCTGTTGGGTCCAGAAGACGGGTAGGTAGCCACGGGACAGGTATGGAAACCTAAAGTTACCAGTGGCTCCTCCAGATATCATCACTACAATGTCATTGTTTTTTAAATAGTTCTATAGCTTTTTTAATTTTCTATTCCCGTCTGTGTCCCCATCAAGGAGAATTCCTACACTTTGTGTCCCGGAGACATAACAGGAAGTTAATGGAAATCTTCCCAAACTGAGGAGAAATACCCCTGAGAGTGGTCACTGTAACAGGTGTCCCCATTGGAAGATTTTTTTATTTTTCTGTTTTGTAGTGTCAAAAGTCTTTCTATCCTAGAGAGACAATGCTGCTCCTCCATAAATACAGTACAGTGGGTGAGCGTTGTCACCCTAGGACAGGAAGTGGGTAATTTGCAGAAGATAAAGGGGAAAAAAAGCCTGAAACTAATGCAGCCACCACATCTAAGGACTGGTAATATATTATTTGTTTCTTCCTGGGCTTCAATATACTTTAACAATATTTACTTGTTCTCTTCTCAGCTGTTGTAAAGTTTATTGACTGCCGTGGCTTACAGCACATAATGTAGCGGACTCTGCACCGGACTATTCATTTCTGCTACACACACACAATCTATAATTACAATTTCAATACAAAAAGGACTCTTATCATCCTTTCAATGTAAGGTTAAAAGTTCACCCCCCGCACAGCGGAAGAAAGGCGTTTTTTAAAATCTATGATGGATTCTTTACAACCGAAGAAGAAAAGATCTATTTACTATCGTGAAGAATTTTCGGAACAGGCCTTTCCTACGACATACCGTACTCCTCCCTCCCAGTTATGATATAACAAGCAACGCATACATCTCTTAAACAGATGACTTGAAGCTGAAAGTTATACTGGTTCTAGTTTGCCTTCCATGGTTCCCTTCTCCATCCTTATCAACATGATAATGACATTTATACATAAAATGTTTCTGTTCATTATATACCTTATTTAAGACGCAGTGATGTCATCACTTGGTCTCTGTGCAGGTAGATCATGACTCTTAGGAGGGTGCTGTACATAGCTTCCTGAAAACATCACAGCACCCAGCCTCAGTACTCCTCGCAAGAGCCCTCAGTCCTGATCAGGGGCATAACTAGAAATCACAGGGCCCCCATAGCAACATTTAGTATGGGGCCCTGTGATTTCTAGTTATGCCCCTTGCAGAGCCCACCTGATATACCAAACAGCCCACCTGAGAGTGACCCTGCAGAGCCTGCCATAGACTCTCTATGGCGGGCTCTGCAGGGTCTCAGGTGGGCTGCACACCTCTTACCTGTCAGCACGGTCCGCCTCCGTGGTCGCTGGGCCCCCCTCTCCTCTTCCGTCCCCAGACCCCCGCCTCCTCTTTCAATCCCCTGTGCCCTGGGTCGCTATGGCGATTGTTACGCCACTGGTCCTGATGCATCAGTGGGATGGCTCTTGGGAGGAGTTATGCAATTATCAAAATGCCTTGATGGGTGGAGGAGAGGGGGTTTTCCTATGCAGGCTGTAGGTAATGGTCACATGCAATGCATTGCTGATCCTCTATGATTGAAAGAGCCCAATTAATAAAATGGGTGGGCCAGGGACAGTCAAACCTGAAGAATGGGGGAACCACAATTCCCTGAAATGGGTTGATGATGTTTTATGCCATAAACTAATAAAGTGATCATTGTTCTTCAGCCAGCTGGAGTTTCCCAGATTTCCCATTGATTCACAGAGCTTTTTATACAGTAATGCCACCAAAAACATAATTTTCAGGTGCCTAAACTCTACCAAACTCTTGCTTGTTTTATGTTGGCATCTTCCAATGTATATGATCAATATGATCCTAATTAGCATGGGTCTGATTAAAAATACACTGTATTGCCAAATGTTTGTGGACACCTGACCATCACATTTAAATTAACTTGGGCATTCCATTCCAAAATCACAGGCATGGATATGGAGTTGGCTTGTGAAGGCCACATGGGTTCCTCTACACCAAACAGGTCAAACCATGTCTTTATGGAGCTGGCTTTGTGCATGGGGGACAGTCATACTGGAACGAAAAAGGGCCAAGGTTGAAAGAGCACAATTGTCTATAATGTCTTTGTATGCTGTAGCATTAAAAGAGAACTATGACTAAACCCTTTTTTGGACGTAGTTCTCTTTAGGGTCACAGGAGGACATTTACTAATGTCCTCCTGTGACCCAAAACTCAGCACATAGTGAGCTATTACCCGCTATATGCTAAAGGCGCAAAGCCACGCTGCAGCTAGGAAGGATCCCAACAATATTGACAGCTTGGCTCTGCCTCTCTGGAGCCAGAGCCAGCTGTGCCCGCCCCTTCCCCTGTCTGTCCCTCCAATGAGCACTAGAGGAACAGAGAGCAGGGAGGGGGGATCCCTGCTGGGAGCGGTGATAGACAGTCACTGCTTCCTGCAGGGAGAAGATCATCAGTTCTCCATCAATTGAGCCAAGGTGTGACAGCTTCAGTGTCACATGTCGTATATAGTATATATAAAATGTAATGTTTAACCCTAATATTTCTTTTAGCTGTAACAAAGCTGTAATATTCATTACAAAATAGAAAATAAAATAAAATTTGTTATACTGTTGACACCTACCTGCCCCTCGGTAACCACCACAAAGGTACAGCTTTCCTTCCACCACACCTGCACTGCTCGAGTTGCTTCTAAGGGAGAGCAGAGGATGGGGCATCGGGGGACCATCTCTCCAGAAATCTGCATCTACATTGTAAATTTCCACAGCGTCAAGACACTTGCGGGTCTGTCCTTTGTCTGGACCAGTACAACCAATGCCACCTAAAGAACAAGAACTGGGTGAAATAAATGGTAGTGTCAGTCATGCTCAGCCTCATCTTGGGTGGTATCATTCAAAGGGTGTGTGGACGGTTGGTCTATTTCATGCTCCATGCAGGGAAGACACCGTACAACTTGGAGACTTGCACCATGTCTGAAACTTGCAAAATATATTCGAACCATAGGTATGTTGCAGGTACCCAACTGTGATCTCTGGGTATAGCTAAATCAAGTATCATTTATATGAAGCTGTGTATGGTAAGTTGTGAAGCTTTAGAATACAGCTGTACTAATGCTTTTTTTTATTAATTAAACACTGAGTTGCCAACTTCTGCTTGTAAGAGGTTCTTACAAGATTTGGCCATGACTCCTCCACCGTAGTGGGTCCTGACTCTCCCACCATAGCGGTTCCTGACTCTGCCACCATAGCGGTTCCTGACTCCTCCACTGTAGTGGGTCCTGACTCTCCCAACATAGCGGTCCTGACTCTCCCAACATAGCGGGTCCTGAATCTCCGAACATAGCGGGTCCTGAATCTCCCAACATAGCGGGTCCTGACTCTCCCAACATAGCGGGTCCTGACTCTCCCAACATAGCGGGTCCTGACTCTCCCAACATAGCGGCTCCAGACTCTCCCAACATAGCGGGTCCTGACTCTCCCACCATAGTGGATTCTGACTCTTCCACCATAGTGGTTCCTGACTCTCCCACAGTAATGCTCCTGACTCTCCCACCATAGAGGTTCCTGACTCTCCCACAATAGTGGTTCCTGTTTCTCCCACCATAGAGGTTCCTGACTCTCCCACCATAGAGGTTCCTGACTCTTCCCCCATAGAGGTTCTTGACTCTCCCACAAAAGTGGTTCCTGACTCTCCCACTGTAGTGGGTCCTTGTTCTCCCACTATAGTGGGACCTGACTCTTCAACCTTAGTGGTTCCCGACTCTCCCGCTGTAGTGGGTCTTGACTCTTCGACCATAGAGGTTCCTGACTCTTTGAAATGTCCTTAATATAAGACCTAAGCAGGATTCCAAAGTTGCTATAGACATCAAAGGCTGGTTGGACATGTAGGCCCAATCTGACTGCTGAAAAATCTTTTTGTCTGTAAGCACTAGCACTCAGAACACCCAGGGGATGCAGGAAGATGTATCTGATGTTAAGGAACACACTACATGTTAAAAGTGTTTCTTGAGCTCCCTGAGTGCAGTTCTGCTTTCAATTACGCCTTAATGCCATCATAGATGTTCCATACCAAAAGTTCACCCCGCCAAGCATCTGTGTGTCCCTTTCCAGTGTTCTTTCCCAGGCCCAAATTTCTATTTGCAGCTTGTGCTAAAACACTGCCATTGTTCCCTCGAAGAGAGAGACAATTCACAGCAACTTGGAAGGCCCCCAGAAGCAGAGGCTGCATCTCAGGGCAGGCATCTTAATGGAATGTTCACAATAAAGAAATCCATAGACCCCAAGTTCTTAGTGGAGGCTCCAATTACTCTGCTGGTAGGAACAAAACTCTCTGAGATTTCTAAAGACCTCTTAGACTCAGAATTCCACAAAACGGAGAGGTAAAATGCAGATTCTGATGTCATTGTTGTTGAATCAACATAATTCCCCCTTTGTCTTCAATTTCCTAATCCGCAGAAGGCCAGAATTTATTAAGAAATCCCCTGAGATAAAGCAGAACGGATGAAAGAATCTGTGTTTGCACCCTGTATAATTCCTTCCTCCTAAGCTGGAAAAGCACTTGCCGAGAAAAGCTTGTTTTTTTATATCTCTTTCGTCTTTCATCAAACTTCTTTACTCAAATAGACCCAATTAAAACGCCATTGTCTTAATTATGCAAAAATCAACTTTGTGTTCTTGTGTTGGGTGTTTTGATAGAAATCTTCTGGGGAAACGGAACTGATCTTATTTTAGCACAGCTTTTCTCGAAGAGGCACCGGACGTTTTATATAAATAACTAGCGCAAGGGGATACATTGATTGTTTAACAGATTGTGGTTGAAGCAGAGACCTTTGATGCGCGATACAACGTCTTCTTGACCTAACGACTCTGGAAGTATCTCATTTAGTGACCAATAATACCAATAATAATTTGTACAGGAACGGGGTCTTTATTCTCCTGCAGGATGCATGGACTTCAGTGGCTGGCCATAAACTTACAGGAGATGTACTGTAAACCCTCACTGAATGACTCTTGAGGTTGGTGAAGTTGTTAGAATAAATAATGATACATCATTTATAAATATATTATTATTATTATACAGGATTTATATAGCGCCAACAGTTTGCGCAGTTCTATATATCCTTTTTTTATACAATATAATTGTATTCACATAATTTTTCCATCCTCTGTTGCATCTCGGTGTTGCTAATCTTCTGTAGCCTTGTTATAACCATTTCTTGTCTACATGCACTCCAACGATGGCTGCATGGCATTTCTCAAAGCAGGTTTCATAATGGTGACAACAGTGGACCATGCTGGCATTACATGCATGGCAACTGCTTTTAGTCTTCATTGAGAGAGTATGTGACAGAATGACAACGCTGGAGAACAGTTGGAAGACAGGGACAGAGAGTTGTCACCTAAAACCTAAACAAGGACCTTCATGGCAACATCACCATGTAATATTTTAATGAAAATGACTTTTGAAAAGATGTTAAAACCCAAATTCAGTTTAGGCAAAAATGAAATTAATGGATTCCCCACATCCTATTAAAGCTCCTCCTCCTCCTCTCTGCTGCTTTCCCCAGACTCTCCAATCCAGAGAACCAGCACCGCTCCTGTTCCAAGTTCAGTGCTGTCCAACATAGGTTGAATAACACTTTGTTCATGATAAATGGCCTTTTTCACTTATGAATGATTTGATTTGTTCAGCACTTTGCTTTATGTCAGTTAATTGGTGGTTATAAATATTATCCATTGTTTGATTCACTTTAATTAGCACTGTTTATTTATTTAATATTTGCCATTGACTTCCTGGACTGAGATGCCAGCTCAGAGATGACACAATCAAGTATATCTTAGTGTCTGTGAAGTTCTTGGCTGTCGTCACAAAATGTCTGACACAGATCTGCCTCCGCTGCAGCCTCTCACTTGCTACAATGTTGCAATGTTCCAGTCTGATCACTGGGCGAAAACCAACTGAGGAAATGAATCCTCCTGCCTGCAGCAGACTGATCACATCATCTTAGCCTTGGCAAAGTCTCTGGACTGGAGCTCAAGGATGTTTTTTTAATAATAAAAGTGACATTTTAATGATAACGGTGATATTTATATTGGAATTGACTTCTTAACACTTCTAGTACAAATACAGGAGAATGTACTTTTATGGTATTTTAGAGTCTTGAGTTTTATAATACTTAGAAAATGTGAAGAAATTTGAAAATGTGTTTAATACCTCGACTCAGCTCAACTCAACCCTTCTACTTAGCATATCATAACTGAGCAGGTCTGAACCAGGAAAACGCAGATCCAATGATGCATTACAAGCTAAGAGGTGCTTTGCTATGTGTGCAGTGTGTTGTCAGTCCAAATTATATAGTGGGTGTGGTAGACAGAAGAAGTAGAAGTAGTTTCCTTGGTATGAAACTGATGGCACTATCTCCATAAATACACTGTGGCCAAACGTTTGTTGATGCCTCTCCAAAGGATTAGGTTCATGTGTACAGTGAAGGGTGCAACATACAAAGACATTTTAGACAATTGTGCCCTTCCAGCCTTGTGGCAACACAGTTTGGAGAAAGCTCTTTTTTGTTCCAGCATGACTGTTGCCCTGTGCAGAAAGGTAACCCCATACGGACATGGATTGATGGGTGTGGTGTGGAGGAACTTGAGTGGGCCTTCACAAAGCCCTGACCTCAACTCTACTCAACACCTTTGGGATGAATTGGAATGTCAATTCTGAGTCAGATCTTCTCATTCAGAGTCAGTACCTGACCTCACAAATGTTCTTTTGACTGAATGGGCATGAATTGCCGTAGATACCTGTTCTAATGTACAGCATTTTTCATATACTAAATCTACCAAACATCTACTGTGCCTTCATATATTGAACCTAACTAAGATTACTTGGGTCATTAAAGAAGCCAGCTGTGTTTTAGAAGTGCTGGAGGCCATGGTATGTTCATCCTCTCTGGGGATGTTGGAATGTACAACAATACCCTGCAAAATCTTGTGGAAAGCCTTCCGAGAAGAGTGGATGCTGGTATAGATGCAAAGTGAGGGCCACCTTCATATTACTGCCCATGTGTTTGTAATGGGATGTCCAACAAGCTCATATAGCTGTGATGGTCAGGTCAGGTGTCCACCAACATTTGGCCATATAATGAATTATTGGACTTCTGAGACACTGTGCACTCTACAACTGAGTTAGTCCTCTTTATATATGGCTGATGTTTACTAGGTTTTTTCGATGATGAGTGTCAGGTGCATTTTGGTTCTCCGCTTTTTTGCTGGACGTCCTTGGAAATGTCATTATGGTGATTTCAGGTTGTGCGGAAATGTCACGGTGTGGCCGGCTTTTCGCGGTAATGTAAACTCATATTTCATCATTAAGAGGGATGTCAACTGCGAGGCCTGACGACTGATCCCTCCCCCCTCTGGCAGGCTAGTCAAACAAATCTCTTGTATTTATCTCTCGTTCCGGCAGAAACTGTTAAATTCAGCTCCATTAGGGCTTCTCTTGGCACGCCGTCCTTGACGGTGCTCTTGACTCTCTCCGGCTCAGCCATGCGTGACACACAGACTGCGCGCCTCGCTTGGTGTTAATGGCAATAGAGATGTAAAGATGACTTGACGGCTATTTATATACAGTCTGATCCATATCTACACGCTTGGTGCAGAGCGCATAATTAGAGGAGCGGCTGCTGGGGGCCGGACACAAATTGGGTTTTTGTAAATAATTTAAAGGATAACTGCCATGTAATCACGGAGTAAATAATAATAAGATGTAGGAATAGCGAATTATCTGCGTCCGGACTATTTGGTGGACAGGCCGCCGTTCGTTTTGGTGTATGGCAAAAGCCTGCATCGTCGGGGGGTTCTTCGTATGTTCTATACTGTGTAGGCTGATTCAGGTGGTGTGATTGGAACCCAAAGCAGATCCACCAAAACTCTGCAATGTTAAAGCTTAAAGTGACATTAAACCCTCAGATTTTTTAACATGAACCAATACTGTAATGTGCGCCTTACTGTAATCCATGGTTGTTTCCATTCTCTTTGCTGCTCTTCCTTTTAAATCCTCATGTCTTCTCATGCTTGGGAAGAACTTCCCTTTTCAGCTGAGTGCCTCTTCCTGTAGTGCTGGCTCAGGTTTCAAGCCTATACAAACGTACACACAGACACCGTATATCCATTCCTGAGACAAGGCAGTCTGCTGCAAAACAGAAGTTCTGCCCAGCATGAGAACAGATACAAATTTAAAAGGAAGAGCAGCAAAGAGAAGGGAAACTACCATGGATTACAGTAAGGCGCACATTACAGTATTGTTTTATGTTAAAAAATCTGAGGGTTTAATGTCACTTTAACTCCAGCAGATAAAAAAGGCACAACCAAGAGGCTGGGGACGGGGAGGTGACACCACTGTATTTCTTCCTTCTAACTGGGCTGAGATGCAGGCTTTTATTACTGTCAGGTGCATGCATACTATGTATTGTGTTGGGTATTTATTACCTAATGTAGAAGAATCCTACCGCACTCCTCACTGGTATGTCCCTTGCGGCGGGTGCTGTGGGTGACTGCGGATGGCGCCGCTTCAGATTCAAGTAGTAAAGTATATCACCAGCACACCATGGTCAAATCTTCAGAAAGTGATCATTTTATTGATGCGCGCACATCTTGTCACATAGAAATGTTTTGGGGCCACTCATGATCCCTTCATCAGACATGGCGCATGATATTTATTACCTCTCACAGAGATCACAGTACTCCCCCTGACTCAAACAAAGATGACGGAGCCATCTTTGTTCAGGCATCATCCAAGGTCACCATATACTCCCTGGACTGAGATGCTGGCACAGAGGTGACACAATCATGTATATCCTGGTGTCTGAGCACAAATGGCTGACACAGATTAGCCCCTGCTACAGACTCTCATCTTGTTACTTCCTACGAAGTTACAGTGTTTCAGTCTGATCACTGGGGGAGGGGAGACTGAGGAAATGCTTCCTCCTGCCAGCAGCGGATTGATCACAGGAGGAGGAGAGACTAAGAAAATGCTTTCTCCTTCCTGCAACAGTCTGATCACTGTGGGAGGGGAGACTGAGAAAATGTTTCCTCCTGCCTGCAGCAGACTGATCACAGAAGGAGGGGACACTAAGAAAATGCTTTCTCCTTCCTGCAACAGTCTGATCACCGGCGGAAGGGGAGACTGAGGAAATGCTTCCTCCTGCCTGGAGCAGTCTGATCACTGGGGGAGGGGAGACTGAGAAAATGCTTCCTCCTGCCTGCAGCAGATTGATCACTGGGGGAGGGGAGACTGAGGAAATGCTTCCTCCTGCCTGCAGCAGACTGATCACTGGGGGAGGGGAGACTGAGGAAATGCTTCCTCCTGCTGGCAGCAGACTGATCACTGGGGGAGTGGAGACTCAGGAAATGCTTCCTCCTGCCTGCAGCAGACGGATCAATGGGGGAGGGGAGACTGAGGAAATGCTTCCTCTTGCCTTTAGCAGACTGATCACCGGGGAGGGGAGACTAAAGAAAATGCTTCCACCTGCCAGATTAATGATGTCATCTCAATCTAGGGAAGTCACTGGACTGGAGCCAGGGGTGTAACTAGAAATCACAGGGCCCCATGGCAAAATTTTGTATGGGGCCCTGTGATTTCTAGTTATGCCCCTTGAAGAGCCCACATAGTAGAGCTATTGCAATCAGCAGCCAGCGCCCACAGCTGTCAGAATACCCGAACAGATCATGTATCTAATTGGTTGCAGTCACCTTTGTCCGGCTCCTTTGACAAAAGCCAATTGGGAAATTTTGTTGAGGCGGGTGGTGCTAATAGGGCCACCCACAGCTCGCATTCCAGTCAATTCAACAAGAATCGCCCGAAATTGGAGCATTGTACTGCCAGCTTTACATAACTCTCTTTCTTCTACACTCACCTAATACGAAAATCTCCCCATTCACGACAGCCGCACTGAAGCGATATTTCGAATACTTCATGGAGGCCAACTGAGTCCACTTATCACCGGTGGGGTCATACTGCAAAAGCCGATTGCTCAAACGATCGGGCTCATCGTACGCGTTGTCAGTCTATATGATTGGAAACAGAAATTTATAAACAGGAGATTACTACACCGGGTATGAAGATTTAATATTAAGGCACAACAACACAGCAAAACGATTAAGGAAGGGATCAATACCCATCCGGGTCCATTCCATCGCTCGCTCGCATTTCAACCTGCTGAGTGGCCTTGTTGGCACCATTCCCTCCAACTAAAGCGAGACGAAAATTCCCCCTCCCCCAAAAAAGTACTACGATAATCTTTATCAAATTGAAATGTTTTATTGAAGGTCTAGGGGGAGGCCACACATTTCGGCATCCCCTTCATCAAGGCTTGTAATAAACATATTTGGCAGTGGCGTCACAAGGGGGGTGCAGCCCGCACACGGGTGACACCATTAGTGGTGAGACAAGTTGTTTTACATGCTGGTTTGTGAGTGTGCCATGATGCCTTTCTACTGTTTTAACATTTGAGGGGGGACACCAAAATTACACAGCCATTTTGTTGTCACCCCCTCTAAAAAGTCGGGCACTCGGTCACGGATCGAGGGCTGACAGTGTCAGGAGAGGGGAGGGGACCCCATCCCACCGGGTGAACGTCCCCTCCTCTCTCTGCCGGCGTCCATCACCAAGATAACCGACGGCAGGTGTCATTTAGATGTCAACCCGTGCGCGATGACGTCACTGCGGGGTGTCACCCAGTCTCCGCTCAACATGCAAATGCTGACTTTCTGCTCAGAAGTCAGTGCTTTCACCACGCCCCCTAACAGATCCCATTCCGAGCCGGTGCTATGCGGCTTTTAGATGCACCCCATTGAAACAGCTGCCGGTGTTCTATCGAAAGTTCCAACTCATCGAGATCTCCAACGACTTCACTTCCGGTTTAGTTAGAAGTAAGAGTTTTGGCCGAGAAGGCTGTACTGCACGTGCGCCACCCACGGAATTTCCCTACACACAGCAATAAAGTATTATAATGAACTAGGGTCAGACTAATCCAGCACGTTATTAATCTGAGTGACCCCACTCAATAGGGCGGCAAGAGGCGGCCATATTGAGTGTGGCAACTCAGATTAACTGCCTCCGGGCCGGCCATAGTAAAAAAACGGCCGGCCAGGAGCTCTCTAGATCTGAGCGGGCGTCTCTAGACGTCCGCTCAGACATGCTAATTAATGTGATCCTAGTTCATTATAATACTTTATTGCTGTGTAGTATGTGTGTAGGAAATTGCCGCGGGTGGCGCACGTGCAGTACAGCTTTTTCCACCAAACCTCTTACTTCTAACTAAACCGGAAGTCAGGCAGTTGGAGATCTCGAGGAGTTGGAGCTTTCGACAGAACACGGGCACCCAGGACGGGTAGCTGGGACAATACTGTCAAATAGACAGAAGAAGTTACTGACGAGCGCAATTATGGAAGAGATAAAGATTGGCAGCGCCGCTATCTTACATTTCAGTGAACGCCGCCCGTCCTGACTGTGCACATTGTGAAAAGCGTCGGGCCGGCTGAGTGGGGACGAGGCTGGGAGAACAATTGATGCTGCAGTCATTGGCACCTAGGCTGCAAATCCTCGTCTGATATATTGCTTTGTCAGCCGGCATTGAAGAGGAGAGGCGATTGACTGTTTCGCCTCCGGGCCACGCATGACATGGAATTTAAGCCGCTAGCACTTATAGATACCGAAACCTAAACGGGATCTCCGATCCCTTTCATTTTAATTTTCAACCTTTTATTTTAAAACCAGACTCCAGGGAAACGGCTAAACACGGAGTTGGAATAATATATGCGAATTCTGTTACCTGCCAAAAGATTTGTAATTAAATCCCAACTGTTTTTAGGTTAAATTAGGAAAATACATTCCAGGTGCATTCAGGGAAAAAAAAGGTGTTCAGAGTATTAGGGGCCCAATCACAGCATGGTCACTGTATTCATGCGTTGAGCACTCGCTATTGCGCATTGCAAAGCAGCGCACTACTGCACCGCAACACAGGCTATTGCAGTACCGTGCGTTGAAACACTGCGCAATGTGCGCCCCCCCCCCAGGATCTGCACTGGGGTCCCATTCAGAATGCATGCAGTGCGCTACGTTTAGGGTTGCCACCTGTCCTGGATTCACCTGGGCATTCTGGGTTTTGAGTCCTGTATGTGCTGTTTCCAGGTTTCAGGCCAGCTGAAACCCAGACACAGCACATGCAGGACTCAAAATCCGCACTGTTCAGGTGAATCCGGGACAAGTGGCAGCCCTAGCTGCGCTGTGTGATGGCATGCGCTAAACTCATGGTTCTTGTGCCTTTAGTGGAACGCTGTGGTGTGAATGGGCCCCCAGAGCCAGAGGAGTAACTAGAAACCTCCGGGCTCTGATGCAAGAAACCATGAACGGCCCCCCACCACCACCACTGTGGGAGGGAGCTGCGGAGCAATAGTCTGCTGCATGCTGAGAGCTGTAGTCCCAGGGGGCAATGTCAGCTGGGCCCTCTTCTTCCTTTCCGGGCCCCTCCAGGTGGCAGAACTCAAGGACCCGGTCGTGCATGCAGCCGCTACGACCCTGGTAGGGCTGCCACCTGTCCAGGATTCACCTGGACAGTCCGGGTTTTGCATGCTGTGTCCGTGTTTCATGGCAGCTGAAACCCAGACACATGATGTCAGGCAGACAGGGGAACCAAAATTAAGATAGGGTCTGTTGGAATCGGTAACATTGACATCTATGATACAGCTTTGATGGAAGGTTCCTTGATATCTTGAATGGAATCAGCAGGTGGCTGATATGTAAATGAGGACCATCAAAGGGTTCTTGGGGCTGGACACTGAGGAATGAAGATCTGCCAAGACGGTCATGTCCTGGGGCAAGCCCGACCCCCTGCTGGTATTTACTGCCCACACCTGTGTCAGCAAGGCATATATGCTGGGATGGGGGCAGGGGCATATGATGGAACCTTCTTCCTGTGTGACACTAATCTAGCTGACCAGCAAGACCTTTGGACAAGACAAGTCTTTCTGAACTCTGCAATCAAGAATGTGATTCGCTGAGACCTGCTGGAGAGGCGTGTCCGGAGAACAGAGAAAAACCCATGGCTTGTGTGAATGAGAGAGAGAGAGAATGGTGTAGCTAGCTGTAGGATCCTTAACCTCAATTCCTATCCCCAATTCCCCTTTCAAAGTCCCTTAATTGTATTTAGAATGCATGTATATCCCTATTTGTAAATAAACCCAACATTTATTTAAGATTCAGTTGTTCATCCGTAATTTAAGGCACCCCCAAATCAGAGCACATTCTACAGGGGCTACTGGCCCACCACTGAAAATAGTCTCGACTGTGATATTTACATATGAATAAGCCGCAACTCATTCGCCCAAAAAAATTCCGTGAGCCGCTAGAGTGTTCAGGTTTCGCTGGAAGAAAAGGTGGCAACCCTACACCCTGGTAGTTCTGCCAGTGCTCAGAGCTCATTCACACCATTAGCAGTGACTTGCATTTTTCTGCAGCTGAACAATGCCATTTCAACGCTGACAAAACTACCAGGGGCACAGCGGTTGCATGTGCGACCAGACCATGAAGTTCCACCACTTTGGAGGGCCCAGAAAGGAAGAAGAGAGCTCAGTCGACATTACCTCCTCGGACTACAGTCATAGCAGTCCAGGCGGGTGCTATGGGGCCTGGGAGTGGAAGAGGGCCCCATTAGGTTGCTGAGGCAAATTAAACATAGACACCAGTAGAAGTAGGGTCAACCGTGCTTCACAACTGCTGTACACAGTGGGGTAACTACAGTCATAGCAGTCCAGACGGGTCTATGGGCCTGGGAGTGGAAGTTGGCCCCATTTGGTTGTTGAGGCAAATTCAACATAGAACAGAAGATAATACAGTCCTGTATCATTAATGGTTGCAGTTTATGACAACTCTAAAGTCTACAGTGTAGAGACGACTTCAGATGCACAAAAGGAGCTTGTGCAGCTCAGAGAGATGTCATCAGAGGGACCCCCATCACGTTTTTGCTTTGGGGCCCATTATGATCTGTAGTTACGTGCCTGTAAATTACCACCTTTATTCATCATGTGACAGGGTGATAACGCAGGAGCACAATTTGGACAGCGACAGGGGTGTTGTCACCGCATAACAGGAACAAGACCCTTCATGGCAGGATCACCGGGTATTATTTAAAGAAAGCTGCAGATTTAAGGATATATCAAATGACTTTTGAAGTTCCATTAACGTGTTAAAGAGATTTTGAGTGATCGGGTCGACTTCAATGAACACAGCGCTGGATTAAACCGCTGCTCGGAGCTCGCCTTTTATCAGACTGAAACCCGACGCACGGTAAAGGTTTTGCGGCCCTTTTAAATGTTCACGCTCCTCAAATGTTAGGATCCCCCCCCAGCCAGGCCCACGCGTTTGCATCTGCCAGCTCTCATTGTTATTCTGATTTGCATTTGTCAGTTACCTTTTTGCGAGGGATCGACAGAAAATTGTCATATGTGCACAACGCAAATCATCCCGCCGCCTTCCAAACAAAACACGATCTGACGCAGGAGTCCGCCGCTGGAGGACGATGCCCGCTCGCTGGAGCTATCTCTTTCCTGCTTGCCGCCTGTTTGGAGTTCTGGCTGACAAATGCAAAATGTCTCCTGCTAATGCCAGCCGCGGCTCATCAATAAACGCCCACTTACTGGAGATCTGAGGAATCCTTGGAAGCGTCTCGTAATTATGTCGCCGCAGCGCTAACATGCATTAAAGGTTCATGAGAGTCACGCATTAAAATGTTTGCATTTAATCTGACTCAGAGGAGGAACCCTGCCCGCCGATTGGCTAAAATGTTCGCCGTTTCCAGCTGCCTATCCCGCCGGCTGTAGTGCTACGGTTGCTGGTGGAGCAAATCGATTCTGTAATATGCAATATGTAACATGTGGGGGTACGGGAGGTAAAAAGTGAGACTTGAATTGTCCTGAAAGGTACTGAAGGATGCCTATGCACAGGGAGAATTTTTTTAAAGGACCAATGTAGGTATGCACCGATACCGATTTTTTGTCCCGATACTTTGCTTTCAGTACTCGTCGATACCGACTACCGATAGCTGCGCTTCTGCTGACATGGAGCCGGCTTCCCGGGCAATCTGATTGCCCAAGAAGCTGGCTCCATGTTGTCTGGCCGGCTTGATTGTGCTTGGGCGGAAAAACTGCTGTTCGGGCGGCTCAATGCTGATTGGCCGAGAAGCCGACATCCCAGCCAATCAGCATGGAGCTGGCTTCCCTGACAATCAGGAAGCCGGGAGACTAGTCAGTACTCGCTGCCCAGCTTCCTGATCGCACGGGAAGCTGGCTCCATGTTCCCCTACGGCACTGCCAGTCAGAAGTGCCGTAGGGGAAGTTCCGGAAGGTATTGGAGCATTTCGGCAAGTACGAGTACTCGCCCAAATACTCGGTATCGGCACCAATACTAGTATCGGTGCATCCCTAGTCAAATGCATCAGCAAGTATTGACGTGTTCCAGTCTACTTTTGGGTTCTGGGTGCCATTGATCAGCCTGAGAAACCGGCACTTGTGGCCTTACCCACTCCGATGCCAATTATATGTAGAGAACGGCCAATAAAAGGCAGCTGAAATATGTGACGACTGAGGTTGCATCTGCACATGCACGCTGCTCTTGAACGGTTCCTTTAACTGTCCTCCTAATAATACGGGCGGGCAGCTTTTATTTGCCAAGGATGGGTATCTTGCAGCATTTAGGGATTTCCCTTTACCCTCGCTATTCACGCTCAGGCAGATGGCCGTTTGCCACCCCGGGGCCACTCCAAATGGCTGGTTTTCTGCTCCCCCCATCCCTTCAGCATACAGAGTGAGTGGTGTTTGTCATTTTCTAGCCTCGGCACTCTATAAATAACTCCATCCATTTCTTGACGGCTTGTCATGGTATCATAAATCCTTAACCGTGTCGGCCCTGGAAGGAAGGTTCCCCGAGTGGCGCGGATTGCCTTGCGCTCAAGTGGCTGGGGCATGCAGGTAATTAGCTGTGTGCCTGCTCAGCGATTCCGTCTCATCCCCGTCCTCCCACATCCTCTTCTTTATGAGATACGATTCAGGAAAGCAACAAAAACACAGAATCAGCGACTGCCAGGGAAAGCCGAGCCTGAAATGGGCAACTTATTTCTCCTTTCGCTGTTTGCCGTAGATCGGGGTAAACAGAAATGACTGTGGTAATAGCGGCTAAGTGCCGCTCTCGTGACAGCAGAGGGAACGGAGCCGGCAATTTCGCAGCGAACGTGTGAGAAAAAAAAAAAACGGATTGTGAAATATCGAAAATAGAAAGTAAAACTGTATTTTGTTTGAGAATGATAAAAAAGTAACAATTTCCAGGCGAACAAATAAAAAACGCAGCTGAGATACATGCGTGGGAGCTCTTTTACCTGGCTCTGCCAAGGCAGTGACCTGACTTTTCTCCCCTACAGTTAAGCGATAAAGCCTGGTCACCTCCCCGCCCCCAGTCTGTGATTGGACAGTCATATATGCAGAAGCGGCTCATCCTTCTGTCACTCTGTTCTCTTATCCTCCCAGTGTGTTCCTTGTCAGCATGTTTGCATGCAGGGCACCTGATTGGCCCCTGGTGCTGCCCCTTCCTCCACTTAGTACAGGGCCAGGTCAAACTCGGAACTTATACAGCATGGCTGCTGAACACAAATATTCACTGGAATCCTCCTGTTCCCCTCTCATTGCTAATCTCTATGTTCTGATAAAGTGGTCTTGGCTTAGATTCCAAGGGGTTCATTTATAAAAGTTATATGCTATGTGGATGCAATTCCCATGGCACTAGCGTCCCTAGATGGCACTGATGAGTATAGGAATTCCTATAATGTCCAGGAATTCCTATACTATCTATACTATTATTATTATTATAATACAGGATTTATATAGCGCCAACAGTTAGCTCAGCGCTTTACAATATAAGGAGGACATTACAATCACAATACAATTCAAGACAAGATGGTAAGAAGGGCCCTGCCCCTGAGGGCTTACAATCTAAAAAGAAGGGGCAAGTGATACATGAGGAGGTAGCTGTGTGGGGATGAATTGTTTGCGAACGTGATGGTTGGGTGGTTAGGTTGAGGTGGAATTCTTCATCTTTTGGCGATCACATATTTTACCTCAGAAAAAGTGGGCGTGATTACATTAAAATGTGTGACCATGTGACCGGTCACACATTCCACTGCCGAAAAACTGGGCGGGATTAGGTTAAAATGTGTGACCACGTCACCGCTCACACATTCTAACGCAGTCAAAAACTTTGATACAACACCTGCTTCATTTATAGGCTCTGTCGCCGACGTGCACCCGACAAAGAGGGTGCAGCTGTTTCACACGGCTCTGTATAGATGGAACCGGCCGGGTACAACGTCTTCAAGTTAAACAAAATATTTATGATAAATACGCAAACTTGTTGCCGTAAATCAGGACAGGTAAAACCGGAATGCTAAATATAAAACAAAAAGCGGTATGTGATGAGGTCATACCCTGAGCATTACCGTTGTATAACACAGCACTGCCCTATAAACACAATGCTGTAACTGTGACAAGGCGAACAACCCTAACCCTGAAGGAAGAACATTAAAAAGAGCCCGGACGCCATTTGAAACTTGAAGTTAAAGGAAATCTCCACTTTCGTTAAAAAGATAATATAGCAAATAAAACTGCAACAGGAGCCACTTTGTAATTTAATGTCATTAAACGTTTTATTTCCATTTCAGTCTGCAGCTGATACAATTTTGTCAAACTGTTTAAAAAGTTTGACACAATGTGGAAACCTGGAGGCGTCCTGTACAATGTTGGTGGGCGGAACAACCCCAGAAATGTAATTTCCTGCTTCTGTGATTGGCTCACAGATTTCTCCAGAAGTCTGCACGGAGACACAAGTAAAATTTTAGGCATCTCCTTCAGTAGGGGTTTCCTTTATGGTGGGATACTCCCTGAGGGTTACTTACTACTAAAGGAATGCCGACACTGCAACTTTCCTCATTAGAACACTGAAAGTGTGCCAGATGGTTATAATGATCCCAAACCTCCCATTCAGGAATCAGACCCTCCCATTCAGGAATCAGACCCTCCCATTCAGGAATCAGACCTTCCCATTCAGGAATCAGACCCTCCCATTCAGGAATCAGACCCTCCCATTTTGGAACCCAATCCTTCAATTTAGGAATCAGACCCTCCAATTCAGGAATCAGTCTAGAAAGGACACAGGTGAGGTAAACAGCTTTTTTTTCCCTACAGAACAGGAAAACTCCGGAATCTGCCTTCATTAGGAATGTCCTTTATGGTGGGACACTCTCTAAGGATGAATTATAACTAAAGGAATGCTGACACTGCAAGTTTCCTCATTAGAACACTGAAAGTGCACCAGGTGTTTATAATGAACCTGACCCGCCCATTCAGGAATCAGTCCCTCCCATTATGGAATTAGACCCTCCCATTCAGGAATCAGACTAGAGCTGCAACAACTAATCGACTAAATCGATAATAATCGATTATGAGAATAGCTGGCAACTATTCTCAAAATCGATTAGTTGGTTGACCCTCCCATTGAGGTATCAGACCCTCCCATTGAGGAACCAGACCCTTCTATTGAGGAACCCAACCCTCCCATTCAGAAATCAGACACTCCCATTCAATAATCAGACCATCCCATTCAGGAATTAGACCCTCCCATTCAGGAATCAGACGCTCCCATTCAGCAATCAGACGCTCCCATTCGGGAATCAAACCCTCCTATTCAAGGATCAGTCTGGAAAGGACACAGGTTAGATAAACAGCTTTTTTCTACAGAACAGGAAAAGGTCAGACTCGGACACAAAGTTTGGTGACATTATTACAGTGTACACTGATCACCCAGAGAGGATTTGCACTTTAAGTAGAGGGAGTTCTCAGTGGCTCAGGTCAATTACTCTAAGGGCTGGTTCAAACATTGTGCTAAAGGCAGGTTATCCATGCTTTTAGTGCACATTTTGATGCTATGTGTACTGATTGCAGTCCCCCTAGACAAAAATGAACCCATGCAGTGGGGGAGGGGGTGATATTGATCAACATTTTAAAAAAGAACACACTTTAAACCTATTAAACATTTAATTTATCTAAGAGTTTGCCTCCTACCAACCTGTGGAGTCCAGCCACCCATGACATAGAGCTTGTTGTTGAGGGTCACCACGGCGTGGCACGCCAAAGGAAGAGGCAACGGCGACACGCTCCTCCAGCTCTCATTCTCCGCCAAGTACTTGTCCACGCAGTTCGTGACAACGTATCGTTTTTTATGCTTCATTTGCCCTCCGATCAAATAGAGGTCGTTGTGAACGCTGCCCAGGGCATACAGCTCTCTGTACTCCGCACTGCACAACTTCTCCCAGCAGTAGCTGCCTCGGTTGTGATATCTGAGCAATGATAAACAGGTCATGAATGGATATATTTGTATATACAGGTATATAACATTAAGCTCAAACCTGGTAGCAGAGGAGACTTTTATCCTTTTGCATTATATCTGCGTATCTGTTGTGTATGGCCGTGGCAGGGGCTGTATGCTCCTCAGGGGCAGAGACAGTTTAATTTTCTCAGACATTTCTTTAAAAGCCTGCGGCAGGAGACTTAAAGTGACATTAAACCCTCAGATTTTTTAACATAAAACAATACTGTAATGTGTGCCTTACTGTAATCCATGGTAGTTTCCATTCTCTTTGCTGCTCTTCCTTTTAAATCTGTATCTGTTCTCATGCTGGGCAGAAGTTCTGTTTTGCAGCAGACTGCCTTGTCTCTGAAATGGATACATGGTGTCTGTGTGCAGGTTCACAACCTGAGACAGCACTACAGGAAGAGGCACTCAGCTGCAAAGGGAAGTTCTCCCCCAGCATGAGAAGACATGAGGATTTAAAAGGAAGAGCAGCAAAGAGAAGGGAAACAACCATGGATTACAGTAAGGTACACATTACAGTATTGGTTCATGTTAAAATATCTGAGGGTTTAATGTCACTTTAACTTGGGTTTAAGCTCACAGACCTGAAATCACTGTTAACCAATTACAAATATTACTTGAGCACAAAGTAGATTTAAATCCTTTGTATGGAACCAGCCCCTATTATTCAAGCCATTTTCAGATCATGGTATATATCCTTTATCTCTTCTGACCCCAGAAGGTGGTTCCACACAGTGGTATGCATACTTTCAGCTTAAACATTTCATTACTGCTCTTTTGAGATTTAAACATCTTAGGCGACATATGACCCCCTTTGAGGACTTGTGGAAAGCAAACATAAACTATCAGAGATATACCACATTCTCTCAATCCAAGCCTTCTCTGATAGACCGTTTTATGTGAGGGGATGGGAAACAGAATTGGGCTATAGACTATCCCAAGATGATTGGAAACAATCTTTTGTGTTAACATTTAAATTGAGTATTTCAAACTATATCCAGGAACGGAACTTTAAGATATTGACAAGATGGTATAGATACCCCACTTTATTACATAGGATCTTCCTAAACATATCCGATCAATGCTGGACATGTGGAGTAGAGAAGGGTACTATGCTACATGTATGGTGGTCCTGTCAAGAGATTCAACCTTTTTGGGAAATAGTCTATAAAATAGGAGCACATTTTATTAAGGTCCAGGGAATGTTTACACATGAGGTCGTGATATTGACTATTATACCAGGACCAATTGAGGAAGTTAAGAAAGGCGTATTTAGATTTTTTTTATTTGCTGCTAGAACTGTAATAGCCAGATATTGGAGGTCTCAAGATAGCCCGCAAATTAAAGATTGGGTCAAAGAAATTAATTTTTTAAGAAGGGTTGAAGAGTTAGTAGCACGATCCCGGGACAGGAACCCACAATTTATGGTGACATGGAAACCATGGATAGAGTCTGACATCACTACCTTGTGCTTACCAGGAATGTTAGGCTCCTTTGCATGGCCGTAGAAGGGGGCGGGGAGAGGAAGGAGGGAAGGAGGAGATGAGACTGTGATTTTTTTCTTTCCTTTTTTTTCTTCTTTCCGATTTGTCTTGGGTTTTTTTTGGGTGGTTTAGTAATGGGAAGGATTTTGGGTTGTCGTTTTCCTTGCTTTTTTTTTTTAATACCAATTGGAAGGGAAATTTATGGTGGCTGTTTTAGGAAGAAGTTATGAATATCTTTCTCTTCTGTTTTTGATTGGATTTCTCCTGGGGAGAGTCTTTTAACAGGATGTTTACATGCTTATATGTCTGTATTGTTATATATAGAAACAATAAAGAAATATTATACAAAAAGATTTATATCCTTTGTGGTTATTGAGAAATATATCTGAATACAAGTTTTCGTGCCCTGAGTTCAGCTTTAGAAGATGAATGATAAACATGTTGAAAATTGCCGGTCATGACGGAGACGGTGCAGCCCACATTCTAAGATAAGCGTACCTCTCCTGATATACTGTAGGTGCGATGGTGATCTTCATCTTCTTTATTAAGTTACACTCAATCTAAAGCTGGTTTAATTGGTTTGGTTTACCGCGTGCCACGGCTCTTTACTCATCGCTAAATAAATATTAGACCGAATTCTCAATTCATTTAAAAAAAAAAATGAAAACTGTAATGTTTGCGATAAGAAATGAAGAGAAATATAATTAAATTAAGAGATAATGTATTCCCTGTATTTATATAATGCCGACATATTACATAGAGTACACAGAACCATTCTCTTTATTATTTTCAACCAGGGAGAAGTTTAACTTCTTAGCTTGATATTTGAACCTGTTTTATGTCTTATTTGAATTATCTTCCATGTAATAAGTCACCTCAAACGGGAAAATTCAAGTTGGTGGATTCCAGACATAACTAGACAATCCAGATGTTTACAATATGTACAATGGGAAGAAAATTGGCCTCATGTATAAAGAACTACTTCTCTTTACAGTACTACTTCTCACCTCATACGGGTCTATAGCTGGCCATACACGTGGAAATCTGATAAAGCAATTAAAATTCCTATTCCATTTTCTGTCAAGGAATATCGCCACACCTTGATACCAATTAATTTACCGTAGGCAGCCGAGTGAATGACATTCAGCTATTCACTCCGGCTCAGTACGGCTGATTACAGCCGTACATCGGCTGAAATCAGCCGTACATCGGCTGCCTTCAGTCAGCCGAATATGCTCTGCATGTTCGGCTGAGCCGAAGTGCAGAGGGAAATTGTCTCAGCCGATCCAACATCTGGATCGGCTGAGCCGAAGCTCCTGCAGCTCACTCGCTGCTGTTCGCCCCTCTTCTTATAGGGGCCAAATGTCAGTGAGTGAATAGCGGCATTCGGCTCGGCTATTCTGCTCGCTACCTCCGTGGTACCGAGCAGAATAGAAAAGGAGTGGAAAAGGAGTATAAAAAAAAAGGTTGAAAAAATATTTTTAAAATGTAAACAAATGGTAAAATGAAAAAATAAATAAATAAATAGAAAAAAGAATAATAATTGGGCGGAGCTAGCAGTGACAGCTAGCTCCGCCCCAACTGTTTCCTATTGGCCGTCACCTGCTAGAGTCTTCTAGCAGATCCCGGTCAATGAATAACAATGGGGCGGAGCCGGCCGTGACATCACGGCCGGCTCCGCCCAGTTGTTATTGTTTAATGATAGATCAGCATCCGCAGGTCATTTGGGGACGCTGACCTGTCATTACAACAGGGTGGAGCCAGCCACTCCACCCACCTGTCATTTGCAGGGTGAACGGCCGACCTTCGGCTGGCCGTTCGACCCGCATCGACTGTCACTTCTGCTCAGTCGATGGAGAGGAGGAGGGTCGGAAACCTTTCAAATGTTTGTATTGCTGTGGGAGTCGGAACCTTTGTACTGTCAGAGTCACTTTACCTATTTCTCTATTGGTGACTATTGGGGGCAACATGTCACAGGAAATCTAACATTTTACAATTGTCACCATAACAGAAGGTGACGGGAAAGTTCATTGAGATTTCCCCTCACTTTGGAGAGATCTCCTCTTGCTTGAATTGGTGACTCTTTGGAGACAGAAAGGCAGAAGAAAATATCCCCAATGGAACAAAGAGAGCAACAACAAAAAATCGAATAGGGATTTTAACTATTCCTTTCTCTATCCAAAAACAAAAAAAGGATTTGGCTTTAGATACCCTTTATGTATTCTGATATTATTATAACTGATCAAAAACTGACTGACCTGCAAAGCTCAACACGCCTTTCCTTTTGTCTGGCCAATCTAATAACTGTCGCTTCCCCGGCCAAAATGATATCATTGTTTTCGGTGACCACTCCAGCGGAGACCAAGCCCAAAGCTTCTCCTTGTTTCGGCGAAGAAATGTAACAGATTTTCCCTGTCGTTGGAGCAAAACAGAAGCTGGCTTCCCCGTAGTTTCCATATTTTGACCTGATGCCCGTGCCATTGTTGCCCAGACAAAGAAGGAGGCTTGTAGTCTCCATTCCATAGCGAAGACTCAGTGAAACCTGGGTAGATTTTTCGATAGTTTCTAAGGCTTGTTCAACCATGTCGTAGCACTGAGCATTGCATAGGAGCACGGTGTTCCTCTTTCGGGCTTCTCGGAGAAAAGACGGGTTGACCAGAAGCATTCGAACTTGTTTCAGGAGATCTATAAGGTGCTCAGATCGCAGGTTTTTGTCGTGGTTCACCCATCGCAGAACAAGATCCAAGATGCTCTCCTCCCTAGAAACGTTGAGGTCATCGGACGCGATCATGGTCATCAGCTGATGAAAGTCAACCTCTAGAATCTCATCGTGTAGGCCTACTTCACTGAAGTGCTGGTACAAATATTTCTTGGACCTTGCCTCCAAGTCATCCGCAGCTATCTGCTTAGCAAAGTAATAAATCCCAATGCAGTTTGAGGCATCCATGTGGTCCATCATGTAGTTCTGACACATTCTGAAAATGTCATCCATCTGCATGAAGTAGGCGGCAGTGGCCACCCCTTGGACGGTAAGATTGTTTATGTAGAGTTGGGAGGTATACATGTATTCTAAGATAATGGAGACACTGCCAGCAGTGACATCATGGAGGGTGACCTCTGTCTGGTTACATTCCACCAAGCCGCAGGTGAACATCACCCTGAAATAAGGGCTGAAGGAAGCCAACACGACCCGATGGCATGGAAATCTGTGTCCCTCTGCTACCAGCACAATGTCAATGAGCTCAGAGGACTCACGCATCCTGTTGATATGTTCCAGAAGGTTACTGCCATGTTGATGCTTCCTGCTATTGTTCAAGTCTGACTCCATGATAGGGAGCTGGAGATGCTTTTCTCACCTCCACTATATTAGAACCTTTCCAAAGGTAACTTTTCAGACCCACGAATATTGGAAGACCTGGAAACAAGCTGGAAAAAAGCACATACATTATTTTTTTAACAAATATTCCATATCTTTTTCTTTTATTCCTCCCTCCCCCCCCCCCCCCTCACTGCAGATATTTATTTCACCCCAAAATTAAAGATAACAAGTCAACACATTTCAGGGGCTATAAAGTGCCTTCTATACCCAGCTTATGTAGCTTGGCTCCTAACAAGAAGCTAGTTCACTGATCTACTTACTAGACCACTTTTGTCATCTCAGCATTCTGATAAGTAAAATATGGTTATTGTGGAGACTTTATAGCCCCCAAAATATGTTGGCTTGTTAACATGGATTTTTACGGTGAAACCATCGGTGTGGTGCTCTAGGTTTCCCTACATCTCCTGGATCCCACCCTTTCGGGCCTAGAAGCTGCCTAACCATAGCTATTGTGCTCTGCAATGTAAGACCTCACTCTGCATTTAAAAGCTAGAAGAAGCTTTTGAACCAGTGCCTCCTACCCACAATTACCCAATTTAAAGAGGATCTGTCACTTTGCCTATTTGGAGAACCTTCAGTGTGGTGCTCCTGTTTTTCAACATCTCCTGGATCCCATCCGAGGTCCATGTAAGGCCCCATTCACACCTAGGCGTATTGTAATATGCGCGTCTGTCGCGCGGTTTTTTTACCGCTGTTCGCGGTAGAAAAGCCGCGCGACCGTCGCGCGATTCCGAAGGCTACTTGGCTGTATCCCAATGGAAAACGCCCTACAAAACAGCCCAAAGTAGTACCTGGACCTTTTCAGGCGTGGGCCGTTTTGTAGCGCATTAGGGACGGGCGGAAATACGGCAAGGTGGGAACGAGGCCATTGAATACAATGCAATTTATATTTTTGACCGTTTTGTAGAGCGTTCGCAGAGCGTAGAACGCGCTACAAAACGGTCAGGTGTGAACGAGGGCTAAGGGTCTTTCAGGCCTTAGAGCTGCCAAACCTAAGACCTCACTCTGCATGTTGAAGCCAGAAGATGCTTTTGATCCAATGCCTTCTACGCACAATTATCCAAGAGGTTCTACCACTTTGCCAATTCAGAGAGCCATCTGTGTGGTGCTCCTGTTTTCCTACAGAGGCTGTAAAGGCATTTAAGTACTGAGAGCCGCCTATGGCTATTGCACTCTGCAATGTAAGGCCTCACTTTGAATGTCAAAACCAGAAGGTGAATTTTAACCAATACCCCCTACCCACAATTATGCAATTTAAAGAGGATCTGTCACTTTGCCTATTCAAAGAATTATCGGTGTGGTGCTCCAGGTTTCCTATATCTCCTGGATCTCCTCTGATGTGGCTGTAAGGCCCTTTTGGGACTGAGAGACGCCTAACAAAAGCCATTGTACTCTGAAATGTAAGGCCTCACTCTGCATATCGAATCCAGAAGAAGCTTTTGATCCACAAACTATCCTACCCACAATATTTCAGTGTGAAACGGATCTGTTACTTTACCTATTTGAAAAACCATCGGTATGGTGGTCATGATTTTCTACATCTCCTGGATGCAACCTGAGGACCCTTTTGGATCTGAGTCACCTAGCCAAAGCCACTGTACTTTGCAATGTAAGGCCTAGCCCTTTATGTTGAAACCAGAAGAAGCTTTTGATCCATTGCCTCCTACCCACAATTATCCAATGTAAAGAGGACTTTGCCTATTTGGAGCAAAGTATCAGATCCCATTTAAAGTGGGCCTACCATCAGATTTACTGATGCCAAGTACATGTACAAGTAAAGTGTCTACTTCCTGGACAGAGATGCCAGCTCAGAGATGAAACAATCATGTAAATTCTAGTGTGTGTGGAGTTCTTGGCTGTGATCAAAATAGTCTGACACACATCAGCCCCTGCTATGGCCTCTGACCTTGTGACTTGCTACAAAGTTACAATGTTGCAGTCTGATCACTGGGGGAGGGGAGACTGAGGAAAGCTTCCTCCTGCCTACAGCAGACTGATGACTTCATTTAGCCTTGGCATAGTCACTGGACTGGACCTCAAGGATGGCTTTTGATTGACAAATGGTGAAGCTTCTCTGAAAATTGATACTGTTGCTGCGTATTCTGGAATGTCAGGATTCTTTTCTTTTTTTTTTTTACAAAATTGTGAAGTTAATGAAATATCCACTTTAAGGGCTACAGATCCAGTTTTCAGTTTCAACCAGATTTTAGCTCCTGCAGGTTACAAGTAAGAACTACTTTTCCCCATTTTCAGTAAAAGCTGCCAGAACGTTAATATGGAAACAGGCTAATAACCAGTTTTCTTCTTTTTTTTTTTTACACAATTTTCAACTCTTAACTAAGTCCCAGGAGTCTTGATTATTTTCTCCTCTTGTTTCTGCTTTTCTAAAGTGCATCCGGGCGGATCCTGCAGAAAATGTTTTTCTCTCTTCTTTCATGTCATCAGCGCTTATAATGCCGATTGTACGTCTCATAAGTTCGGTTTAATGAACCCTCTGGGCCTTCCTGCCCTCCCCTGGATAAAAGTTTCTGCAGCAATGCGGAGTGATGGGCAAGATTTAATCACAAAGGGCGTAGGGGCTTCTTCTCAGTCAGAGTGGTTTAATTGTGGAACTAAGAGACCATAACATACAGGGGTACAGGTACTCTTCCTCTACACCAGCTATATGCAGTTTTTATTGTGAGTGCAATACTTTTATTTTATAATTAAAGAAGCTTCTACACTATGTTGATGCATTTTGCTTTTTCCGTTATCCATTAGATCACCCTTGCAGCACTGAGACCCCAGGTTCAAATCTAGGTTTTGCCTGGATGTTATCTGCATGGGTTCCCTCAACAAGCCAAATAAAATAAGGAAAAAGTTATCACAGTTTCTATATGTTGAGGCACGGCGACCCCTCTTGCCCTGCCGGCCTAGGCACTGGCCCGCGGGTGCTTGATTTAATTCTTG
The DNA here is from genome assembly GCF_000935625.1 of Nanorana parkeri. Lineage (NCBI taxonomy): Eukaryota > Metazoa > Chordata > Amphibia > Anura > Dicroglossidae > Nanorana > Nanorana parkeri. The sequence goes on along the minus strand of NW_017306403.1, from coordinate 1,434,550 downwards.
CCCTGATTATTCTTCTTTGTACAGCAGTCACGCCGACATTTACCGTGCCCGGGGGGCGTAAGGAAGGACTGCTCAGTTGGCACATCTCTAACAATCTCTCATGAATTGGCGAGCTCTCAGCACTTTTCGGGCTGGGAAGTCATTTCACTTTGTCTCTTTGTAATTGAAATAACAGAGATTAGTTAATAAAATATGATAGGGCTGTGCCCCCGGTGCAATGCTTAAATCACCATAACTACATCTCTAATTATGTTCCGGAGCTCAAGTCGAGTTCTAATTGCAGGCCAATTAAATACAGTCTCTTCAAGCGAAGTCTCACTAAGTGATGTCTGCAATGAAAAGCCTGTTGGGGACATTTCATCTCATTTACAGGACTTCATTGGGAGTCATACTTTTTTTTTGTATTATGTTAGAGAAGGTGAAGAACAAAAAGTTTTGGCTGGAGTTGGGAGGAATTTATGACAAATCCTCCCTGAGAGGCACAGTGAACAAGTTGGGATTGAAACTTTTGTAGTAAGCTTTGCAATGATTCTTTTTTATATCACCCATTAGGGATGAGCTCAGGTTCAGATTAAACCAAGTGCAAACCTGCGCTGCTTCAAACTTGGACCGGTCCTGAAATCTTCCAAACCCAGTCCGATCCTGAGCTCCTCTAAACCTGGTCCAATTCTGAGAGCCTCCAAACACAGTCCAATCCTAAACTCGTCTGAACCTGAGCTCCTCCAAACGCAGTCCAAACTTGAGCTCCTTTCAAACGAGTCCAAACCTGAGCTTTTTCAAACCCAGTCTGAACCCGAGCTCCTTTAAACTTAGTCTGAACCTAAACTCCTTCTAACCCAGTCTGAACCTGAACTCCTGCAAACCTGGTCTGAACCTGAGCTCCGAACTTGAGCTCTTCTAAACCTGGTCCGAATCTCAGCTGCTCCAAATCCTAGTCTGAACCTGAGTTCTTCCAAACCTGTGCTGATTCTGAGCTCCTACAAACCAAGTCCGAACCTGTGCTCGTCCAAACCCAGTCTGAACCTGAACTCCTCCAAACCCTGCCTGAATCTGAGCTCCTCTGAACCCGGTCCAAACCTGAGCTTCTCTCAACCTGGTCTAAACTTGACCTCCTCTGAACCTGAGCTCCTCCAAAGCCCATTCAAACCTGAGCTTCTCCAAGTCCGTTTGAACCTGAGCTCTTCCAAACCTCATCCGAGCCTGAACTCCTCCAAACCTAGTCCAAACCTGAGCTCCTCTAAACTTAGTCTGAACCTGAGTTCCTGCAAACCTGGTCTAAACCTGAGCTCCTCCAAACTTGAGCTCCCCTGAACCCATTTGTAACCTGAGCTCCCCCAAAGCCTTGTCTGAACCTGAGTTCTTCCAAACCCGGGCTGATTCTGAGCTCTTACAAACCCAGTCCGAACTTGAGCTCCTCCAAACCAGGTCTGAACCTGAGCTCCTCCAAACCCCATCTGAATCTGAGCTTCTCTGAACCCGATCCAAACCTAAGCTCCTCTTAACATGGTCCAAACATGAGCTTTTCTGAACCTGATCTGAAGCTGGGCTCCTCCAAAACCAATCCAAACCTGAGCTTCTCCAAGCCCGTTTGAACCTGAGCTCTTCCAAACCCCATCTGAATCTGAACTCCTCCAAACCCAATCTGAACCTGAGCTCTCCCACACCATTTCTTAAACTGAGCTCCTCCAAACCTAGTCCCAACCTGGGCTTCTCCAAACCTGGTATGAATGTGAGCTCTTCCAAACTTGAGCTCCTCCAAACCTAGTCTGAACCTACGCTCCTCTGAACCCAGTCTGAACCTGAGCTCTTCCAAACGTGAGCTCCTTCGTACTCAGTCTAAACCTTAGCTTTTCCAAACCTGAGGTCCTCCAAACTCTGTCCGAACCTGAGCTCCTATGACCACAGTATAAACCTGAGCTTTTCAGAACCTGGTCCGAACCTTAGCTCCTCCAAACCCGCAAGTGCAATGGGGCCATGGGGGTGGTGAGGTGGATGCAGCAAAACATAAACAAAAGGCCAGAATGCTTGTGCTGTTGTCTGTATATGGCCACATAGTCATATTATTTAAATGTGGTTGACCAAAAATAGCCATGTAGCCATATAAGGTCACTGATGTAACTGCATCTCACCCCTGTGCTTAAATGCTACTGCAAGTGGGAAATTCCCCAGATGATTGCGCAGAGCAGTGGAAAGAGTTTCCTTCGCTGTTCAGAGGAGCTCCTTCTGTGTTCTCATGGAGTTCAGCATTACATGTGGGCGTTACCTAGAATGGTCTGTATGTAAATATTGTCTGCCTAGGAACACCCACTCCTCCAGACTGACACCCACCCATCAAGACATTTTTACATTTGCATAACTCCTCCCAAGAGTCAGCCCACAGCTTGCATCAATGCTGAGGACTCTTGAGAGGAGTACTGAGCACCCTGCCATCCCCTCCCACCAGCCACGACTTGTCTGCATTGCATAGAGTAGCATAAAGACCCAGTGATGACATCACCTGATCCAATGTTAATGAAAACATATTTTATTTAATTATCTCATTAGCATGTTGATGAAGTGGGAAGGGAGGAACCAGGTAAGGCAATATATAAGCAGATTAAACTTCAAGTAGTCACTTAATTAAATGCAGCGTGAAACTTAATGCGGTGACACAGAATGCCAAATTAACCTGCTTATGTCATAGCTCTAGTGTCAGGTTATTAAGCGGTTCCCCCGGTCTGGCCGGTACATGCCTTTCTGTAAGGTGTGCATTGTTTTGCTGTATGTATGTGCAGAGGCTGAGCTGGATCTACCTGTTGTGTCACCATGGGAAGAGGGCGTCTTTTTGGGGGGCCGGAGTGGATCGGTCACTCTCCGCTGGTTGCTGATATGGAAGTCAAGCCAAAGCTGAGATATAAATAGTCACAGGGGAGGGGAGGGCGGACCTGCTGTGTCACTGGTCCCATATAACCTTCTCTGTGTGACACCGGAGACATGTGAGAGCTCCCGTGACAACAAATACAAAAACATTTCACCAAACACTAAACTCGACGCACAAGGCGTCCGATGATTCACCGAGGTGCCATAACACGGCTCGCCCCTATTACCTGTTCACCAGCGGGGGAAATGCGGCTAAAAAAAAACATCCGTACGGCTTTAAAATAAACTTTACTGTGCTAAAATTAAAGATGAACCACAAAAGACACAAATCAATGCAGCCCTGTAATTATTAATACATCAATAAATGTATTGTTTTAAAGCAAGCTGTGTAAGGTGTCAGTCTCTGTACTGGTATCAGTCTCTGTACAGCAGAGCCCAGACTGGAGGAGGAAGAAACAGCACCAGGAGCCAGCTGGATGAGTTGCAGGGAAAGGAGATTTTTTTTCAAGTAAGCTTTGATTGTATTATCACAAACAACTCTACTATGTATTCCTATTACAATGCTGATGTCATAACAGGAGAGGATATGCTGGGACTTTACAACTCCTTAAACCACTCCCAGCGGGCTCACGTAAATACACGTCATCCGCTGGAATTGGTTATACCAAGAACACAGATGCTGCTGCAGCCGTGTTCTTGGTACCGTTTTAAACGGCCGGCGATTGCTGTTTAAATACAAGCGATCCGGCGTCTATACAGGTGCCAGATCGCTTGTACAGTGGCGTGCCGTGTCTCCATCCCCCCCTCCGCCGCCACTGGTGTCGTCGTTGGCTTCCCAGGGTCTGCTGCCCCCCATGCACCAGCCCGGAACCAGCGTGGTGGGTCTCCCATGAGGGATCAGAGGGAGATCAGCAGGCTTCCAGCCGCTGACCTCTCCTCCGATCACTAGACCCGGGAGTGATGTGTATTACATCACTTCCGGTGTCACTGGGCACATTCTCCTGCGCCTGCAGCCAGAAGAAGAAGCTGGTGAAGCAGATCTCTGCTTCATCAGCTTCTTTGGGGTCCCTAGATGACATTAGGGGTCTGAAAGACCCATGATGTCTCCATAAAGAGGACCTGTCACATTATATTTGCTATTACATAGAGGGCTTGTTAGCCCTCTATGTGATAGCAATAAAGTTGAGTGTTAAAACATTTTTTTGTAAAAATCAAAGTAACAGATAAAAAAAAAAAATGCAAATTTTTTTTTAAAGTCCCCCGCCCCCTACGTGCAGGCACATACAATGCAAAAACGCGTCGGATACGTCTACGTGCAAAAACGAAAATTGCACAACACATGTTACATATTGTTGCGAGCGTCGCAGTGAGAGCAATAATTCTAGGGCCATCAATCACTGTTAGCACTAAACTAATGAGCAGTAAAAGCATTTAAAGCGTCGCATATGGGAAATTTTGTTTATTGTCGTTTTTTTGCGGTTTCACGGATGCACACAATTTTAAGGCTTGAAATGTTTGGTATCTATATACCCGGCGTGACCCTGTCTTTTATATTTTACCAAACAATTGGGTATTATATTCTGTTTCTGTGCACTAAATTTCATTTTGGTGTATTTTATCCTAAAATTACTTGTTTGACTAACATTTGCGCAATTACCGCGCGACATAAAAAATTTCAACTAGCATCTTTTTATTCTACAGGGCCTCTGCTTTCAGAAAATATATCATTGTTTGGGGGCTCTGAAGCTGTTTTCTAGCCAAAAATGCAGATTTTATCATGTGTGTGCAAATGTAAGAAATTGCTCCGGGCAGCAAGTGGTTAAACTTTTAAAATGAATGACAGGTTCCCTTTAATATTTCCTCCATTCCATATTAATCCAGAAGGATCACAAGAAGATTAATGAAGTAACAGTTTACATAACGGCCCTTTTAGCCGAGGCGCTGAAATATAAACTACGCGAGATTCCTTAATCAGGTTTATTTTTCCCGTCCCATATTTCATAAACACACGCGCGGCGCTTTGGCAGAATGTCCGTTTTTAGACTCAACAAATCGTCGACGTTCTAAAAATGGCACAAAAAAAGAAAATGACTTCAAAGTACAGGAAGTCAAAGATAACAATAGCAGGAAGAAGATGTCGCCCCCAGAAACCAGGAAAAGAGTCACAACAACAGCATCTGAATTGTAACAGTTTCCCTGATGAAGGCGGAGAATGTTGCGAAACGTTTCCCAATAAAGTGTTCTGAAGTATATCTGCTGATGTCATAATCACCCTTTGGGGGCATCGTCCAGGATTCTTTGTTTCTGTTTGTATCAAGAAGCTGCTCTGCCTTAAGGAACGATCTAAAGCTTTGTACTACAAGCCTATCAGCTGCTTTACATGGAAATGCGTAACAGCCACCATACAAGGGGAAGGAAACCAGATACAGATGCTCTGTTTTTGCTGAGGTGGTTACTCTTAGAACTCTTTTCCTATATATTCTTTGTTTTAGATACCCAAAATACATGAAACCAGTCATGATCCACTGCACTGTACATGTGCTGTCCATCTAACACTGGGGGCTTCCGGACAGGAGACGGGAGCAGAATGATCATCTCAACAGTGTGCCACTGCTCCTCCATTGTCCAGTCACAGATGTCTGTATTGTTCGCTATGGTCAAGCCTGCAAGGAGGTCTTAGGGAATGCAGGACCTGCTTTTGCCTTCTTTGCCTTCTTTCCTACTCTTTGCCGAAATTCTCTCAAGTAGGACACTTTTTTCCGTCTCCTCTGGTATATTTATTTATTTCTTACAGGTATTTATATAGCACCAACAATTTACGCAGCACTATATACATAGTTGCACATTCACATCAGTCCCTACCCTCAAGGAGCTTACAATCTAAGGTCCCTATCTCACATGCATACATAGAGGGCCAACTTAGAGAGGAGCCAATTAACCTACCAGCATGTCTTTGATATATATATGTATAAGCCTTAATCAAACCCCAGCATCGAAATGCATACCTCTCGAACTAAACGATGTGCTGGATTATGATAGTTTGGAGAAGGAAGTGCAGTGTTCTCCATTAGTTCCTTTCCACATCCCATCTTGCTGGCTTAGATCACCCAGTCATGGTGACAATAGCAATGGGCGTGGACGGTTAGCTAACCCATGAATAAGTAGATAGATATTACCTATTACTTCATGGGTTAGCACACCTTCCATGCCCACTGCTATTGTCACCATGGCTAACGTTATTATTGTATGACTGTAATACCGCTACATGTTATACCTTCATCAGTATGAACTTCTGTAACTTTATTATTGTTACTGAAAATGACCTAATAAAAAAACCTATTGAGAGTGGAAATACAGGACCTGGAAATGCTGTTCGGCAGCAGTATTTGGTTTATAACAGGTATGACTGGTATAACAGGTATGACGATGATTGTGGTGAAATAAAGATACCCACCAGAGAAAGAGTCTATAAATCTGAATATGTAATATAATGATGGAAAGAGGGTGCAGATACTAAATGTGTTTCCGGTAAACATTCCGACAATAACTCCAAACATGTGAATTCCGGAAATTAGAGTAATCGCACTAGCCCAAATGCTCCTGATGCCTATCCCGATACTGGAACTTCCGGTATCAGGAAGTCGGGAGGCACGTCATTACAGGGAGCATGGAGCTTGCTTCCCAACCAATCAAGAAGCCGGGGGCAGGTAATGATTCACCTCCCGGCTTCCTGATTGGCCGGTAAGCCGGCTTCATGCTCCCTCCTCACTTGGTGAGGAAGGAGTGGAGCCGGCTTCCCAGTAAATCAGGAAGCCGGGCGGTGTGTAATGACTCGCCGCCCGGCTTCCAGATTGGTCGGGTAGCTGGGCAATCAGGAAGTCGGGCGGCGAGTCATTACCGGCCCCCGGCTTCCTGATTGGCCAGAAAGCCGGCGCCATGCTTCCTCCTCACCTGGTGACGGGGGAGCATGGAGCCAGCTTTCTGGCTAATCAGGAAGCCGGGCAGCAAGTCATAACACTCCGCCCGGCTTCCTTAATGGGACTTATAGTATTGGTATTCGGTATCGGCGAGTACCGGAAAAAAAAAATATTGGTACTCGATACCGAAAAACCGATCCCTACCGGAAATATAGAAAGTATCCCTTTTAAAAAGATAAAAATGGTGCATAATGAAAAATGAACCCATAAAGCAGATTTTTTTTTTTGTCCTGACAACAAAGTAACAATACTAATTGGTCGAGTTTTATGACTTGCAGTTTAGTTTACATTGAAAGAATACTTTTAAGCACTAAAACATGAATTATTGAGAAAGCAGCGTTTCACTATGAATCTTTTATAGCGGGCTTCCTTTTTCCCTGAGTGTGTTTTACTCGTCCTGTTTAAGCGTGAAGGTTACAAGACAAAGAAAATGGACACATTTATTGCAGGAAATTCAATTGCTACTTTTACTGGAACTCCGTGTTGGTTGGCAGCGTTATCCAACCCATCTGCCATGGCAGCACAGGAAATGTATAGCAGCCTTTCTCAACCATTGCACCCTGGGATGCCTCCTGGTGTCCACAGGGGTGCCTCAAAATTCTGTGATGGTAGGACTGAGGATTCTGATGTGAAGGGTGGGGCTTGTCAGGTGGAGGGGGCTTCTGCTGTGAAGGGGGCTTCCGGTGTAAGGGGGAATCCTGATGTGAACAGGGGCTTTTGATGTGAAGGATGGGGCTTGTCATGTGAAAGGGGAATCCTGATGTGAAGGGGGCTTCTGATGTTGAGAGGGCTCCTGATGTGAATTGTGGCGCTTGCCATAGGACAATGGGGGGCTCTAAAGAGAAGGAGATGCCCCGGATTTAAAAGGGGACTTTCATGTGAAAGGAACCCTACTTTTTAGAGTGTTGTGCCCCCCCCCCCTTAAAATCTATTGCATTTTATGTCGAGATTTTGCATACTTCTAAAGAGTGCCATGACTAATAAAAGGTTGGGAACCTCCGACATATAGGCTAGTGCCTACACCAGCCTGGATGCACTGCATCCAGTAGGGAGGCAGGCTAGTTGTATTGAAATAGTTGTCAGGGGGCCAAAGGCTGTGAGCTCACAAGTGGGCACGTGTGCTAGGAGTTTATTGGCCAGCCACTGTTCTGCCACTCACAGAAATTTGTACTGGCCCAAGATTGCAACTCCCAAGTTCCCCCTGCTTAAAGGTGGAGACTACCCACAGAAGAAAGAGAAGGTAGAAGTGTATAGGAAGTAGTGGTAAAGACAGGCTGAAGGTTAGAGCAGGTGGCAGACAATCCAGGAAGAGAAAGCTATGTTGGCACACGAGAAGCCAGTCCAGAAAGAAAAGTGGGTCAGAAGCAAAGTCACAGATGAAAGAATGTTGCTCAGGGGCAGATGGTGGGACAGATAAGCCTTTACCCCTTTAAGAGGCATGGAGTGATGGCATCAATGGTCACGTCCACTGCTGGGAAAGCCAGAATTGCCATGGGCTAAGGGAGAGAGAAAGCCTGGTGGTGCCGGACTGAGGAAGGTAAATGACAGTATTAACCCATTTAACTATTAGACACAAACAAAGCCTGTTGTTGTAGACCCTTGATTGGATGTAGAACTTGTCTCTGTAGCCTCTGAACAGCACAGGCATTCTGAGAAGTTAGCATGCTGATGTTGGGCACATCATGGGGATGGGGGTAAAAAAAGGGGCATTGGCTGCTCTGCAGGGGAAAAGAAGACCCACCCCCAAGGACTGCACCACCCCTGAGGAGGTGAAAGATAGAAAGAAGCCAAAAAGTTGGGGTCCAGGCAGCAAAGTTAACACAGGTAAGCTTATATCGCTAAAGATAAAAGGAGGACACCAGTTCACACATGGATGACGGAAGTTTAGAAATAACTATCCCTTTGTATATCTACTTACAGAAAAATACTAAATCCAGTTTTTAATCCTGACGATATACTTCCATTTACTTTCTAATCTCAATAAGGCCATGTCATGATCTCTTCCCCTTGGATCCACATGTAAACAAGTTTCAAAAGGTCTATGACCATGAAGTGCACAGAATGGAGGTTATCATTGCTTTTAACAGTCATTTATTAAATTGTTTTATTGGTTGGTTTTAAACAGCAGTAATAAAAAAAAAAAGAGTAATAAAGAGTAATAGTCATAAAAAACAGGTTTTGTCTTATCTATGAACCTGGATAATATTTGGATAGTGATGGAAATATGATACAATATATATCCATGAGAGGTGGTGACGGTTTGAAGGGTTGCATAGATACATGTTTTGTTTCAGTTGTTACAATTAGTAACCTGCCGACGCACTCTGAACGGACACAATCCTCCTTTCACAATTCAGCGTTGGAGATCATTTTTTTTTTTTTTTTTAGATATTTAAAGTGACACAAAACTCAGGAGTTAAATCTTAAAAATACATTCAAGAACCTTAACTATGAACAACAATGTATCTTATTTGTCTACTTTTGTCCCCCATGGTCCCTGTGTGTGTTGTAAAGTAGTCACCCCTCCAAGCTCCCTCCCGGGATGGACTACAATCTCATGTTTAGTTTACTCATTTATATTGAGCACGGGACCGAGCTTGAATCGGTGACTACATTAGAACACACGCAGGGACCATGGGGAACAAAAGTAGCCCCCCTCCAGGACAGTGTCAGCACCAATTCAAAGATGATTGGAGGATCTACAGCTGAGTGATACACAAATAACATACATTGTTGTTAATAGGTAAGGTACTTGACTGTATTTTTAAGATTTAAAGGAGAACGATGAGGTAAGTGAAAATCACTCAACCTCATAGTTCGAGCCAACATGTGACAATTAAACTGTCACAGGTCAGCTCAATAGATCAGGAAGTGAGCCAATACATAACGTCGCTCGGTCACTTCTCGATCATCTCCCTTCAGAGAGCAGTGACTGTCACTCACGGCTCCCTGCAAGGATCCCCGCTCCGATCCTCCAGCGCTGACTGGAGGAACAGATGGGGAGGGGGCAGGTACAGCTGGCTCTGGCTCTAGATAGACAGAGCCCGCTGTCACTCACGCAGCTGGGGGGATCTTCGCAGTATTGTCGGGATTCGTCCCGGCTGCGGCGGTCTCAGTATACCGTGAGTTGTAGCTCGCGATATACTGAGCTTTGGGTCACGGGAGGACGCTAGTATATGCCCTCCCGTGACCCTTAAGAGAACTATGGGGAAAAACACTTACCCCATAGTTCTCTTTTAACTCCTGAGTTTCTTGTCATTTAACCAATTCATATGTAAGCCAAACTTCAGACAGTATCAGCAGCTAAAGTTAAAAAGTAATTTAAAGGAAATCCAAAGCCAAAACTTGTTTTTCATCTTTTGGATAAAAGAGGTAAGGATAAGAACCTCCGCCAAGTTTTTACTGGTGTCCCTTCTGGGCAGAGTAACCCTCCCTCACTCCCTGTCCCAGGGAACATTAGAGGATTAGGGATGGGCTCAGGACTCGGTCTGAACTAGAGCTCCTCAAAACACATAAGGAAACTCCTTCCGCTGTCACCCAATCAGCTGCAGCTGGGGAATTCCCCACCCGCAGCAAAAAGTTAGCAAAGGGGAGGGATGCTGTGATATCATTGGTCGTATATGGCTATATTTGGTCAATGGCATTTACCTAATATGGCCATATACGGCCAATGACGTCAGCACAAGCATCTCAACGAACCGCATCTAAATAGGTGGGTGGCCCATGGTACTTCTGGGTTCGGGGGAGCTTAGCTTCAAACCGGGTTCAGTCCAAACCTGAGCTCATTCCTATTGAGGATTAGAGTTCAGGTTGGCTGATCCCCCCACCAGCCCCCCAAGCGAAACATTATAATTAAATGCGTTGGACTGTTGTTAAGCACTGAAGGGAATTTACAGCATTTTGTCCAAGGTAAGCACTTCAGCCTTTCAATTACCCATTATCTCGCCAAGTCCATTGATGTAGCTTTTCATTAAGACTGGAGTACAGGTCGACTTTAGAGAACCGAAAAATATCAAATAATATCTCCCGAAAAATGCATCAGGGGGCAGTTTGAAAAGGAAGAGCATGACAATGTGTCAGCGGGAGAAGTAAAATTTGAGTGTGCTCGTGTAATGCAAATGATTAGTAGAAGATTAATGGCACAAAAGAGGAAGAAAATTAAAACAGAAATACAGAATGAACAAAAAAAATTTAATTCTTTGTTACAGATATAATTGTTATGCTGCCCATGCACACAGAAACGTTCTAGCAATTTCATCTGTGAACCGTAAAAACAGATCAAGCCAAATTAGCACCAATAGTTTTTACATTTATGGCAGGAATGGTGATGAGCTCCCTAAACGTCAACCTTATAACCACAAAGCAGCTTTTTAAGTGCTTACGTATGATGCCCCGTGCCATGAGAATGTTAATATAACTGATAAGTAAGAAGTGCACCTGTGAACGTTCCAAGTTCTCATACCCTGCTGTCAGACTGACAACATAGCCATAGAAATATAGTCAAGGTAAAGTGTACCTAAACCCAAGGACAAAAATGTAATACATTTCAGCTTACCAGTCTTTAGATGTGGCGACTGCATTCGTTTTCTATTTTCAGGCAAAGAACATTTGCAGCCAGTATGGAAAATAGCCGCTGATCTAGAAATACTATGTCGTTATTGCTTCCTGTGAACCTAAAGAAAGCACCAAGAGCCGATCTTTGGCGTGTAAATGACGATCATGTAAACAGACATGTTTGAAGTCCAGCGTGTGACAACCATGGCCCTCCATAGATACAGTGGAGAAGAGAGCATAGCCAGTGGTGTCACAAGGTGGGTGCTGACTGGTCCAGCACCGGGTGACACCATCAGAGGGGGTGGCACCAAAATGACTGACAGTCATTTTGGTGCCAACCCCTCTGAAAGGTGGAGCACTCGGTCATGGAACGGGAGCTGGACACCAACAGTTGCACAAGAGAGGAGGAAACCCAACGGCATAGCTTTTCCTGCTGGATGAATGTCACCTCCTCTCTTTGATGGTGACCGTCATCAAGATGGCCACCGGCAGTGAAGTGCACATGACATCATTACGTACCTGCATAATGATGTCATGCTTATACATAATGGCATGCCCACCAGGTGACACTCAGCCTGGTGACGCCGCTGAGTGTAGCCACCCAGGGACAGGATGTATGTTATTTGCAGGAACACCAGGTGACAGGGACAGTAAACTTGGGTAGCAAAGGGCTAGAACAGGGGTAGTCAAACTCTGGCCCTCCAGCTGTGGTGGACCTACAAATCCAATGAGGCATTGCAAGATTCTCACAGCCACAGACAGGACTCCCGGAGAGAGATCCATCAGGGGATTTGTAGTCTCACCACAGCTGGAGGGCCAGAGTTTGGCTACCTCTGGGCTAGACGATACCTTGCAGGCTAGGGGCGGGTCCAGGAGGACCTGGGCACCCAGCAAGTGGGCTGAATCATGCTGGCCATCAGACTGAGGACATCTAGTGGCATATAAAGGTACTGCAGGTATAATCTTTTGATCAAAGCTCAATATTGCAGCAAAAGCTGCTTTTGTTATGTTATCTTATAACGAGCTCTTCATTTTATCTTGTTATTTCCATCTGGAGTTCTGCTTTAAAATTCTAAACGTGTCTAACAACACCAAACTGATGCAAAGCTGAGACCCCTGTGTGGCCGGTATAACGCCTTCAAGGGCCGTGTTGGACTACAAATTGCTTCAGCCAACAAAAAGGCTGCCTCCAGTGTCGGAGTTGCAAGCGCACTTCAAGATGATTTCTACATTAGCTTCATCGGAGGTCTGCAAGGATGCTTGTAACAAAAAAAAATGTTTTCTAATTAGTTTTTGTTAATTAATAACAAACATTGGTTGTTTGTTCAATCATCTAACGGCAGTGAGCAACGCAGACATGTAAGATTAGGTGCACAGGTTATTCCACAATGGACTCACCCAGGTTCATTAATATGCAAACGTTGATCTCCTGCAAAGTTATTATTCATAATGGGATCTTCGAGCGTAATGTCAATATGGAGATGTTTGAACGTTATATTACGGCAGTGCACGTCTTTGCACACAGGAGGGACACGTGTAATATTATATCCTGTAAAAATGATAAGTTTCTGATTATACACCTGAAAGTAATAAATATAACAGCGGAAATAAGATCTATGGACCATATCGGTGGAACTCGACGGACTTGTGTCTTTTTTTCAGACTGACTCACTATGTAACTATGATGTAAAGTGCATTTAGGGCTCATTCAGACAAGAAAAAGCCGGCACGTACAGCTCCGTGCTGCGTGCACGGCCGTATCGGGCAGCTCCCGGGCAGGACAGGTGCTGCGTGTGATTAGTACGCAGCCCCTGTCCTTCTCTATGGGAGTACGCGGCCGTATACCTCCCTACGCTCACCCGCCCTGCATGTCCGTGCGGGTGCCCATACTCGTATGCTGACAGGATGGATCCTGTCTGCGTCCAAGTCGGGACACCTGCACCCGTATGGACCTGCACTTGGGGTGAGCGTAGGGCGGCGTACGGCCGCGTACTCCCATAGAGAAGGACAGGGGCTGCGTACTTATCATACGCAGCACCTGTCCTGCCAGGGAGCTGCCCGATACAGCCGTGCACGCAGCACAGAGCTGTACGTGCCGGCCTTTTCTAGTGTGAATGAGGCCTAAAAGTAACATTAAACTCTCAATCCTTTTCCAGTAATGAATCCAAATCAAACAAATATACATCACCCAGCAAAGTATTTCTTTACACGTTTGCCTATGCACTTACAGTCATCGTGTTTCTGAACAGCTACAACTCTCTCAGCTCTGCTTCCCCGAACTTCCTCTCCAGTACAAGCTCACAAAGGAAAAGCAAAGTCTCCGGCAGCTGTTCATCTACTAGCTTGGAGAAGGAAGAAGGAGAGTCAGAGATTGCTCATTGCCCAAGGAGCCCCTAGCAACCTCTGGAGGAACCCTAGTGTTCCACAGAACCCTGGTTTAATAAGGCTTTAATAAGGCTTTAATAAACCCTGGTTTAATTTTTTTTATTGCCCTGGGAAGATTCACTCCTTTATTTGTCTCGGTGACCACTGCCAACCAGATGCAAAGTAATTATCATCAGGTTGCTATATAGGCACTTTAAAGTGTATACATCTTCTCTACTGGACTAATACGGCTTACCCATTTACATTACACTTTAAAGTGGATTTTCAGCTTGAAGTGAACTGTTCATCCACTTTTAAGTAGCTTTTGAAAAGCTTCAGCTGTCCTCAAGAATTTCCTCTTGCCTCCCACATGCAACTGACCACTTAATGTAAAGGGCGTCCTCAGGGACAGGGAGGGAGCAGAGATGAGTTCAAATGAGAGCTTTCATTCCCTTCCAATGATAGAGAAGAGTGCTGACCGAAGGCAAAGTTTGGGTTGTCTCAACAACATCAATATTCCATGGAAGGCTTTGAGGACGATTATGGGATGCTGATTGCTAGAGTGAAATCATGATTGGCGAGCCAGAGATCGAGTCTTCTGGACAAAGAAATGTGTTCACAAAAATACAAAGCTGTTGTATAATCTGTGTTTCACCGGTGCTTCATGGAAGAGCTTTCCGTATCCTAGTTCCAACTGGAAACCCTCTTTAAGTATCAGATAATCATTTAAAATACATTTGACATTCCACACGGAAGGAACCTGGTAATTTTCCAGATGAATACAAATTGCTGTTGTGGTTCAGAACCAGCTGCAGAGCATTAGTTAAAAGGAAGATTGTCCTGTTTATCTAATATGAATAGAATATCTGTTATTTTCAGTGGCAGGCGAGGTGGAAGAGCACTGGCTGATCTGGCTGATAACGATGCTCCCCGGGCTGCGTACAGTAATGAGATTCTTCAATCGCTAGGAAAGCCCCATTACCTGATAGGCACAGCCATTAAAATGGACAAGGCCGCTTCTTTAATAACATGTTTGCAGCAGAGAATAATTTTACAATCTCCTCAGAAATAAAAGAAATATAAGCGGAGAGCTGGGCCATCCCGCCCCTGGCTGCATTAGCACTGTGCCATTTCTGCAGAGTTCATTATCACTAATCACACCCGGCTTGACACTTTCTGCTGGAATGCTTCAACTTTCCTACATGGCGTCTTCCTTCCCTCTTTCGCTGATTCTTCCCTTCTTCCTTCTTTTTGTCCATTCTTTCTCTTCCTTCAAATCTTCCTCTTCCTTCCTTCTTTCCTTTCACTTTCCTTTTGTTGTTTGCTGTGTCTCCCCTTCCTTCATCCCTTCCATTCTCCACCTTCCTTCCTCCTTTCTTTTTTTCCACTCTCCACCCACCTTCCTTCCTTCCTCCTTACCTTCTTTCCACTCTCCACCTTTCTTCCTTACTACCTCCCTTCCTCCTTTCCACTCTCCTTCCTTCCTCCTTTCCTCCCTCTATCTTCCTTCCTCCTTTCTACTCTCCACCTTCCTTTCACTCTCCCTCTTTCTTCTTTCCTTTCATTCTTCGCTTTCTTTCTTTCTTTCTTTCTTTCTTTCTATAACTCTACCTCTTTCTTCTTTCCATCTGCTCTTTTGTTCTTTGCTGTCACTCCTCTTCCTTCCTTACTCCTTTCCTTTCTTCCTCTCTCCACCTTTCTTCCTTTCCCCTTTCTTTCCATTCACATTCCAACTTCCTTCCTTCCAACTTCCTCTTTCTTCTTTCCTTCCATTCTTTGCTTTCTCCCACTCTCCCTCTGTCTTTTTTCCTTTCTTTCTTCGCTCTCTCCCTTTTCTTGCATCCTCACATTCACTTTGCTTTCTTTGACTCTTCCTTTTTATTCTTTCCTTTCATTCTTTGCTATCTGCCCTTCCTTTTCCTTTTTCTCTACCAACCTTTTTCCATTACGTCTTTTCTTCATTCCTCACTCTTTCATTCTTCTCTCTCTTCTTCCCTTCCTTTTGCTCTCTCCCATCCTTCCTAAGGATGAAATCCGGGAATTCCACAAATTCTGGGTGCAAAGCCACATTCCCCCTCAAGCTATCCCCAAACAAAGTTCTCCATCAGTGGTACTCATGTGGTGACTGTGGGTACCCCCTGTGTGTGGACTCTGTGTCATCAACTGCACAATAAATGGTTGTTTACTACATTAAAGTGTATATCTGTATAGGTAGAAATGCCTCCGTTATGCAAATTAACATTATATAAAAACGTTATATACAAATAAATGTTGTAAGTTGCCTCCAGTTCTCCCTGAGGAAGCGTAAGTGGACGCTTTGAAGATCGGACCACTCTCCAGTCATGTATATTGGATGAACTATGTTGGATCAAGCATTTGTAAATAAGATGAACTGTGCTTTGTGTATGTGAGTGGTTCTGGAAGGCATGTGGGTTGATACCATGATATAAAGCTCATATCAATGTAGCAAAACACACTGTTTTAGTGCAATATTCTGCGCAAGATTTTAAGGAATCAGTATTTTTTTTTATGTGAAAAATAAATACACTGATATTATTAGACAATATTTTAAGTGGTTGTGTCATGGTACCTATAAAACCCCAATTAATTTGTTTCCAACTACTATAACATACAATCCAGGGACTCACTACTGACCATGCCTACATTTAAACCACACCCACAAAATCATGTCCCTATTTGTAGCCACTCCCCCAAAATCGCACCCCCATTTTTAAGACATCCTAAAACAGTTGTTCACAGACTTTTGGAACAAGAGGCAGACATTCAAACTATAAAGACAAAATAAACAGATTTCAAATGCTGGTTATGATCCTTGGCTCCCCTTGACTATGCTTCTTTTTCCTGATTTGGCTTATCCACTCCTAGACATTTCCCGCACAAGTTCCTGATCCCACCAGGGGCTGTGGTGCTACTCACCGTCCTTTCACACGCTTTTCCCACCTCCAGGGGGTGTAGGACGCAGGAAACAAGAGAGGTCTCTTCATCTGTCGGTCTCTCACAAAGTACGTGATAGGTGCTTTGACGGTAGGAAGAAGTAAACCCTGGAGGTATGGCCAATAAAGTAGGTGTCACTTCACTGTGTATGGCTTGTAGTATGGGAGTAAAGTAAGCCACAGCATTGGTTTCAGTGGCAGTAATAGTAACCTCCAGCACTAGTGTAAATGGTGGCTAGTGGTAGTAACATTGTTGGCTCTCTCTATACTGTTCATAAATGACAGGTACTCTTGAGACCATTCATCAGTGTTCCATATACACAAAAAGGTGCACAGTCAAGTCCCCGGTCCCATGTCATGAAGTTAGGGTATACATTGAAAGAGAAAATCCTAACATACAACACAGACTGTCCTTCCTTCAGACATATTAGGACATAATACCCAGCATAGTCTCCGTACAAGTCATTTCTGCAGCCACGTGACATTTCCTCATCCATGTTGCACACACACAGAGGAAGGAAGTTGAGGGGTAAACAGAAACATACGTAAGACATAGAACTGTTTCAACAGAAGTCATGTGGTGGAACCAAACCATCGGTTCAGATAGCAACTATTGCTTCCTCTTTTACTTCTTGTTTCTAGCTCTCAATGTGACCAAAATGATCTAAAACCACACAGGAGGAGAACGCGCATTAAACCAAAAGTATAGCTGAGTCCAAAAACTCTATCCATCATAAACTCTGATCCATGGGCAATCTCTGTCCCTGGAAACATCAAGGAACAAATAGTCTAAAAAAAGAAAAACCATCAACAACCCCCCCAAAAATGAAGCCAATTTCTGAATCCACCATCATGTCATGGAGCATCCTCCATGATTTCTTTGAGCATCCTTATTGATTTCAATGAACATCCTCCATCATGCCATGGAGCATTCTTCATCATTGCATGGATCATCCTCCATCATACCATGGGGCATCCTCCATCATGTCATGGAGCATTCTTCATCATGTCCTTGTGCATCCTCCATCATGTTACTGAGTACCCCCAATCATGGTATTGAGCATTCTCCATCACATCGTGAAGCATCCTCCATCATGTCATGGGGCATCCTCTATCATGTCACTGAGCTTCTTCCATCATGTCATGGAGCATCTTCCATCAAGTCTTTGAGCATCCTTCACCAGGTCATTGAGCACCCTTCATAATGTCATGGAACATCTTCCATCATGTCATGGAGCATCCTCCATCATGTCAGTGAGCATCATCCATCAAGTCATGGAGCATCCTCCTTCATGTCACTGAGCTTCCAACAAAATGTCATGAAGCATCTTCCATCAAGTCATTGAGCAACTGCCATCATGTCACTAAGCATCTTCCATCAAGTCATTGAGTATCCTCCGCAAAGTAATTGTGCATCGTCCATCATGTCATGGAGCATCCTCATTCATGTCACTGAGCATCCTCATTCATGTCACTGAGCATCCTCATTCATGTCACAGAGCATCCTCCATCATGTCACAGAGCATCCTCCATCATGTTACTGAACATCCTCCAAAATGCCATTGAGCATCCAGATTTCAAAAAACAAAATGCAGAATTTTAAAGTACATGTGAAGACAGAGCCATCTTTAAGGGCCAGTTCACACTAGAGATGCACCAATACCGATACTAGTATCGGTGCCAATGCCGAGTATTTGGGCGAGTGCTCGTACTCGCCCAAATGCTCCAATGCCTAGCCCGAAACCTGACCTTCCGGTATCAGGAAGCAGGGCAGCGAGTCATGGAGCCGGCTTCCCCGCCAATCAGAAAGCCAAGATGCCGTGTAATGACTCGTTGCCCGGCTTCTCGACCAGTCAGGAAGCCGTTTAACGGGTCATTACATGGCGCCCGGCTTCCTGATTGGCCAGAAAGCCAGCTCCATGCTTTCTCGTCACCTGGTGACGAGGGAGCATGGAGGCGGCTTCACTGCTTATCGGGAAGCCGGGTGGCAAATCTTTACATGCCTTCCGGCTTCCCGGCTAATCAGGAAGCCAGGTGGCGAGTCATTACACGCCGCCGGGCTTTCTTAATGGGACTTTGGGTATCAGTATACTGTATCGGCGAGTACTGAAAAAAAATATTGGTGCTCGTACTCTATACAAAACTGGTATCAGTGCGCCCCTAGTTCACACTATCCAGTGCGTTCATCGCACAATACCATGCCATGAACGCAGTGGATCGCACACACAAAGCCTCCCTGTGTTTTCACTGAGCATCCTCATTCATGTCACTGAGCATCCTCCATCATGTCACAGAGCATCCTCCATCATGTTACTGAACATCCTCCAAAATGCCATTGAGCATCCAGATTTCAAAAAACAAAATGCAGAATTTTAAAGTACATGTGAAGACAGAGCCATCTTTAAGGGCCAGTTCACACTAGAGATGCACCAATACCGATACTAGTATCGGTGCCAATGCCGAGTATTTGGGCGAGTGCTCGTACTCGCCCAAATGCTCCAATGCCTAGCCCGAAACCTGACCTTCCGGTATCAGGAAGCAGGGCAGCGAGTCATGGAGCCGGCTTCCCCGCCAATCAGAAAGCCAAGATGCCGTGTAATGACTCGTTGCCCGGCTTCTCGACCAGTCAGGAAGCCGTTTAACGGGTCATTACATGGCGCCCGGCTTCCTGATTGGCCAGAAAGCCAGCTCCATGCTTTCTCGTCACCTGGTGACGAGGGAGCATGGAGGCGGCTTCACTGCTTATCGGGAAGCCGGGTGGCAAATCTTTACATGCCTTCCGGCTTCCCGGCTAATCAGGAAGCCAGGTGGCGAGTCATTACACGCCGCCGGGCTTTCTTAATGGGACTTTGGGTATCAGTATACTGTATCGGCGAGTACTGAAAAAAAATATTGGTGCTCGTACTCTATACAAAACTGGTATCAGTGCGCCCCTAGTTCACACTATCCAGTGCGTTCATCGCACAATACCATGCCATGAACGCAGTGGATCGCACACACAAAGCCTCCCTGTGTTCTGGGGCAGGAGGGGGCGTGTTGGTGCCATCCATGTCAATGTCACTGCAGACACGCCTCCTGCCCGCAGTGTGACTGCCTCCGCCGAAACGCGTCATACAGCAATGCCCTGTGTTCGTGCATGCACTATTTTACGTGATCGCGCCACACTGGAACCACACATAGGCTTTGTGTATGCGATCTGGTGCATTCATGGCACGGTACTTTGTGAGGAACGCACTGGATAGTGTGAACGGGCCCTAATACCGGTTATAACCTGAGCAAACATTTTCTTTGGAGCAACTGCCCCTTTTGCCCCGTGTTAAAGACGGCCCTGGTTATATGTGTCCAGGAGCTGCGCCGGCCGTCCTCCACCCAGACCTCAGACACGCACAGCCCAGATGAAAGGCAGTTCTTCTCTTCTAGGGATACATTAGCTGAGGTCATAGTAATTACTACATTACTGCTGTCATATGCAATGCCATTAATGAAATTACAGCATATGATTTTAACCCTTTCCTGAGCGTCTGAAAGCGGCCAGAACAGGGTACGTTTTGTTCTTATAGACTGCTCAGTATAAAGGGAGCACAATGTAGACATTGTATAATATTGACAGTGATGTGGACCTGTGCCCGATACAATGACAATATTACTATATGATACATTCTGCCAATAATAGTAACACGGAATTTATTGGGATGGAATAAAGAACATTTACTACCCCTTAAAGGAGTTCCCCGATGCAAATAAGCCCCCACTGCCTGCAGACCCCCACAACCACCTAGTCAGGGTTGTGGGAAAGGGGCCCTTGTTCCTGTGTCGTCACGGGGACACCCTCCCATACCCATTCTGGTATGGCGCAGCCAGGGCCGGATTTACTCTCTCTGCTGCCCCAATGCCAGGTTCCTCAATGCGCCCCCCTGTATGCAGGCTGCATACAAGTGATCACGGCGACATCATCGAGATCACTTGTACAAACCAAGCGGCGGCTTCCCCTCTGTACATTCAGCCCTGCTTGGCCAAAACAGGGCTAAATGTAGAAAACAACTACCCGCCCGACACCCGGAACTCAATGTCCCAGGTGTCGGGGGATGGGAATTCCAAACCCCTGCTGCCCCTCTACTCCCTGCTGCCCCAAGGCCGGGCCTCGGTTGGCCTTGAGCGAAATCCGGCCCTGGGGCACTTGATCGTCGCCCCCCCTTTCCTGGCCTGCCGGGCCGTCTGGTCGGATCAAGGGTCTGGTCGGAATTTTAGTGGGGACACCATATTGTTTTCCCCCTCTTTTGAGAGTGGGGTTCCCCCCTAAAATTCCTACCAGACCTAAATCGCCTTGTAGGACGTTCGGGGGAAACCCCACAACCCTTTTTTATTATTTTTAACTGGGGGGACCTAAAGGGTCTGGTATCAATTGGGGGGGGAACCTCACTTTTTTTTTTTTGCAAACTGTAAAAAAAAAAAGGATTTTTTTTTCCTTTTGTCTAATGTCACTTTGCTGCAACGAAAATTCGCAAATATTACCGCTAACAAAAACCCGGAATTCGTCCGAGCAAGGGTGTCCCGAGTTTGGATGACACCCGGAGCGGAAACCGGGTGACACCCCGCCGTGACGTCATCGCGCATACGTGTGACTTCAACGCATGCGTGAGCAATGACATCATCACGCATGCGCGATCGTCTTATTGACGCCTGCTGGCAGCGATCTTGGTGATGGACGCCGGCAGAGAGAGGAAGGGACGTTCAGCCTCCTCTCTCCTGACACTGTCGGGCTCTCAGTCTGTGACCAAGTGCCTGACTTTTCATAGGGGTGACACCAAAATGACTGTTAGTCATTTTGGTGTCAACACTCCAATGGTCCGAGTCCCGCAACTAATTGATTTCCAGACCCGAATCCCAAAATAATGAAAAATCTGAATGAAAAAGAAACAAAAAAATGTTTTGCAGGCGCACATGTCTAATACTCATCTGATCCTCGATCATGCAGCAGAAACCGCTCACCTCTCTCCTCCCTGCGCTCTGGCTGTAGTATATCGGCATCCTCACGTCTAGTAGACCTGTATAGACGCGATGATGTCACGGGTCCTTAGACCGGCCGAGCCTGGGGAATAAGAGGATCTAGCAGCCAGGCGGGACCGAGGATCGAGTGAGTATTTCTTCTTCATTCAGTCACTTAGAGAAAAACGACGTAGCAGCTGAAGCAGATCCCATCCCGACAATTGTGCCGAGATCCGCCCAGCTGCGTGACTGACAGCTGGCTCTGCCTATCTAGAGGCAGAGCCAGCTGTACCCGCCCCCTCTCCCGTCCGTTCCGCCAGTCAGCGCTGGCAGATCGGAGCGGGGAGGGGGGAATCCAGCCCCTCCCCTGTCACAGCAGAGAGCCGTGACAGGATCGGAAGGTGAGCGAACCTGGTATGTGTTCGCTCACCTACCGATCTACCGAGCCAACCTGTGACAGTCTCATTGTCACAGGTCGGCTAGAACTATGAGGTGACTGAAAAGAACTCACCTCATAGTTCTCCTTTCACCCCTGCAGTGGGGGCTACCTCCGCACTGCAAGGGTTACCTGCTCGCTTTGGTCTAGGGTCTCAAATAAAGAAGATATACTCACCTGTTCCTCGGTCCCATCTGGCTCATAGACCGGTCCCCGCAGCCTCTTCTCCCGCGCTCTCTGGTGGTCTAGGGACCCGTGACCTCATCACCTCCATTAACTTGCATTGGGTGAGAGAGGTGAGCGTGGGACTACTGTGGGATCGGGGATCGGGTGAGTGTATGTTCTTTATTTTCGCCCCCTAGACCAAAGCGAGCAGTTAACCCTTGCAGTACAGGGTTACCCCGCTGCAAGGGTTAATTTTTATTCTGCCCGGAGTTCTTCTTTCACATTCGGTTTTGGAATGAATGGAGTTTCCTGAACGAAAACCACGATCACTGCTGGAAGTTTGTTTCGGTCGAGAAAAACGTTCTTTCCTGCTCGTCGTCAATTTGACCCCATTTAGAAAATCCAGAAAACGACCTGAAAACATATTTTTTTCCCAACACAATTCTACTGGTTTGTGGCCAGCTTGAGATGCACTTGGTGTCTGAAGATGGGCTTTAAGTATTTAAGTAAGTGGCGAATTGGGCACACCCCATACATCACCCCCCCCCGCTTTCCTCCTTGTGGCCCTCACTGACAGTATTTAATGCTCATGCTCTCATCCTGGTCATGTGTCCCCATGGGGTACATTTCATCTTGGTCTCTCCTCTGGGCCGAGTGATCCAAAGAGCCGTGGTGATGTCATGACACTCTTTGCACCATTGCGCTCTGAATGAAGGGCGCAGAGGTAAGACCCTCCTCAGGGGCGGGGCCATGACGCCCTGCACTTACAATATGTACCCAATTTCCTCTGGGTGTCATGAAGCCTGGAAGATTGAGGGCATGTGGTGAAGTAGAGGTACTACGGGGGACAACTTCGGATTGAAACAGAGCATTAGTGTCTACCTATAGACATGCAACCAACGTCTCCCACCGGGGCGCGATGATGCACCTGCCTATGTCCAGATCCTCCAACCGCCATCTATGACCAGTCTTAGCTCTGCAACCATAAGGGTCTCCATACATCAGGGGTAGGCAACCTTGGCTCTCCAGCTGTGCTGAAACTACAAATCCCATCTTGCTTCTACCTCTGGGAGTCATGCCCGTGGCTTGCAACGCCTTATGGGATTTGTAGTTTCTGCACAGCTGGAGAGCCAAGGTTACCTACCACTGCCATACTTCTTACAACCTCTGACCATGCAATCAACTTAAGACTTACAAAACAAACTATGCGTTAGGCTCACCATACATGTTACAACCTCACTGTACAATCAATTTTTGATTGACCACTACTATGTAATATGATGACCTACCTAAACCAACCAATCAATCTGTATCCAATACGGCAGGCCCATGCACTACAGGAGATGGTGCAATCCGATTGTAATGTGAGTAGTGAACTTAGCACAGTACAGCCTTGCCACCCGTCAAGCAGAAGGCATCACTTGTCACAGGGCACCCCAACGCCCGCCCTCTACTTAGCATGGGACCCGCCCCACTCCGTTGACAACCACGTGCTGTAAGCAGCGCTGCAGAAGGGACAGCGGGAGGCCACGCCCGCTCATCTGCCTATCCCCGCCCCTCCGCTCCTGATCAGCTGCACAGTCTGCACTGGCTGTCAGTTAGAGGGCTGACACCGAGCTGGGCACCAGCGGCATCACCCAGCACAGCATGGCACTCCGGGGCTAGGATCTTCTCTGCTGGCTCTTTCTGGCTGGGTAAGGCTAAAGGCTGCCAAGCACAGCTTGGTGGGTAAGAGGGAACACCCCCCCCCCCTTTCTTTTATAGTTGGTGGGTAAGAGCAGCCAGGGTAAGGCACCCTCATCCCTATTGTTGGGTAAGCAGCAGCAGCAGCATCCTTTGCAATGCTGGTGGGTGAAAGCATTCTCACTGCTGCCAGCCCCTGCAGGGTAAGGCAATGCCAGTGCCCCATGTTCCATGGGCAGTGTGGCAGTGCCAGGGGTAAGGGAGGGTACAGCACCAGGTGGCTAAGCTGCCTTGCCAGGTGCCTGGTACTCTTATCTCGCCTC
>NW_017306403.1:1386478-1410218 GCF_000935625.1 Nanorana parkeri | reverse complement strand
AAGCACATTTGCTTTCCACAATTGATTATTAAGCGAGCAAGCATGCTAGCATGCCAGCTGGGTGGATGAGATGGAGGGGGGGCGTTTTGGGGGGTATTTTGAGTGCCTGTAGGTATTTAACGCTCCTCTGCGCGCTCCTTGGCTCGATCAGGCAATATTGCCTCCTACTCTCTGTAGTAAAAAGCAATTCTTGGCTCCGCTGCCAGACATGTCTTTGCTATTTTTTTTATTTGTTCTCTTATGGAAAAAAAAGAAAGAAAAGCTGTGTTTGCTGTGATAGGTATGTGCAATTTCTCTCTTGAAACAGCGAAAGCCGGCGGCGATTTCTTATTTGCACATGTCGCTGGTGGGGCAGGGTGACCTGGGACGGTACAAGAGCATGGGACTGGGTCACCGGAGCTGGCACCAGGTTCCTTGGCTTGTCTGTAAGGTGCCCCTTGGTGGGTGCAGAGCGTGTTCATGGGTTCATATATTTCGATGTGATGGCCGTTTCCATTCCCAGATCCCTACTTTGTATCAATTTAGGTTCCTTCCACCAAAACAACCCAAAGAACTGCAAAACAACGCACACATCCGGGGATTTTGCTCAACGAAACCTATTTTTTTCCGGCTGCTGTGGAACCACAAGTCTCAGCATGGTGCCTGCCCTTGGCTTGCCTGGATGTGCTGGTCGTTTTTTTTTCTCGGATCCCTTCTTTGCATCAAGTTAGTTTCCTTCCATTAAAACAACCCAAAGAAGAAGAAAAAAACGCAAGCGTGCGTCAAAGGTGGTTGATTTTGCTCAGGGAAACCCAGTTTTTGCCCGGGTGTTGCGGAACCAGAAGTCTCAGCATGGTGTCTGCCCTTGGCTTGCTTGTATGTGCTGGCCGTTTTCATTCTCGGATCCCTTCTTTGGGTTGTTTTAGTGGAAGCAACCTAAATTGATACAAAGAGCTGCGAAAAAACGCACGCGTGCGTCAAAATCCGGCCGATTTTGCTCAACGAAAACCTAGTTTTGTCCGGCTGCTGTGGAACCACAAGTCTCAGCATGGTGTCTGCCCTTGGCTTGCTTGTCTGCCCTTGCCCTTGGCTGGTTGTTTTCATTCTCGGATCCCTTCTTTGTTTCAAGTTAGTTTCCTTCCATTAAAACAACACAAAGAAAAAAAAACGCACGCGTGCGTCAAAGGTGGTCGATTCTGCTCAGCGGAACCCAGTTTTTGCCCGGGTGTTGGGGAACCACAAGTCTCAGCATGGCCTCTGCCTTTGTCTTGCTGGTATGCTAGCACCACAAATCTCACCGTGAGCCCAATGTTGATCCTTCAGTTGTGGAACTATAAGAGCCAGCGTGCCCGGTCATGCTGGAACTTGTAGTCCTGCCCCAACGGATCTCACAGAGCACTTGCATCTTCGGATCGCCCCCATTTGATTTATGTTTCAGTAAAGATCGCTCTTAAAGTGTATGTCCCGCCAAAACGTTTTTTTTTTACAGAGTTGGGTAGAGTAGTGAAGGGTTAAAACCCCTGCTGGGTTATTTTTGGCTGTCTGTGTACCATTGGGGAAATTTCTGTCCCAGAGACTCAACAGGAAGTGAGAGGAAATCTCCCGAAGTGAGGGGGAATTCCTCTCCTAGACAGGACAGGTGTCCCCATACATAGCTTGCCGTTGTGCGCTAGAGGGCGATAGTGAGCGCCTGAGATGGTCGGAGGTCTTTGTTGTCGCACAGGGAGAGCTTCCAAGTTGTCCGAAATTCTTCCAGCTGACAGATCCCGATTCTTCTATGGAGGAGAAGAAGGATCGGAATATCAGAGTGATGAGGAGTTCTGGGGCTGAAACTGAGGCAGATATATCCCCATCAGTCGTTCTCAGGCAGGTATCTCCTCATCCATCATTCTCAGGCAGGTATCTCCTCATCAGTCATTCTCAGGTAGGTATCTCCTCATCAGTCATTCTCAGGCAGATATATCCCCATCAGTCGTTCTCAGGCAGGTATCTCCTCATCCATCATTCTCAGGCAGGTATCTCCTCATCAGTCATTCTCAGGTAGGTATCTCCTCATCAGTCATTCTCAGGCAGGTATCTCCCCATCAGTCGTTCTCAGGCAGGTATCTCCTCATCAGTCATTCTCAGGCAGGTATCTCCTCATCAGTCATTCTCAGGCAGGTATCTCCTCATCAGTCATTCTCAGGCAGGTATCTCCTCATCAGTCATTCTCAGGCAGGTATCTCCTCATCAGTTGCTCTCAGGCAGGTATCTCCTCATCAGTCATTCTAAAGCAGGTATCTCCTCATACATCATTCTCAGGCAGGTATCTCCTCATCAGTCTTTCTCGGGCAGGTATCTCCTCCTTAGTCATACTCAGGCGGGTATCTCCTCATCAGTCGTTCTCAGGCAGGTATCTCCTCATCAGTCGTTATCATGCAGGTATCTCCTCATCAGTCGTTCTCAGGTAAGTATCTCCTCATCAGTCCTTCTCAGGCAGGTATCTCCTCCTTAGTCATACTCAGGCAGGTATCTCCTCATCAGTCATACTCAGGCAGGTATCTCCTCATCAGTCATTCTCAGGCAGGTATCTCCTCATCAGTCGTTATCATGCAGGTATCTCCTCATCACTCGGTAGGTAGGGGTAGGGGCTCGGCGTCATGCGTGGTAAGCGATAGTATGTTCTGGGGTAACTCATGAAAGTGCGCGGGAGAGCGCTTTAATATTTTTTTCAATTCAAAGAGCTATAGTGAATGCACAAAGGGCTGTAACTCCTAGCAACCCGGCAGATGTTACCAGCTTCAGTTGTGAATATGCAGAAATAGACACCAAACCAAACAGCTAAAAGTTTTTAACCGTTCGCAATGCGATTACATAAAAACATCCATCGCATTTCGTGGGAGACAACCTTCCCCCTTCATCACGGCTGAAAGCAGTGAAGTGAGGACCTGGAAGGACTTAAAACACCAAAACTAGAACAATCTTTATTAGATCTCATATAATCTATCCCATTGGGCAATATGCAAATCATAGTTTTGTCCGGCTGCTGTGGAACCACAAGTCTCAGCATGGTGTCTGCCCTTGGCTTGCTTGTCTGCCCTTGCCCTTGGCTGGTTGTTTTCATTCTCGGATCCCTTCTTTGTTTCAAGTTAGTTTCCTTCCATTAAAACAACACAAAGAAAAAAAAACGCACGCGTGCGTCAAAGGTGGTCGATTCTGCTCAGCGGAACCCAGTTTTTGCCCGGGTGTTGGGGAACCACAAGTCTCAGCATGGTTGCTCTCAGGCAGGTATCTCCTCATCAGTCATTCTAAAGCAGGTATCTCCTCATACATCATTCTCAGGCAGGTATCTCCTCATCAGTCTTTCTCGGGCAGGTATCTCCTCCTTAGTCATACTCAGGCGGGTATCTCCTCATCAGTCGTTCTCAGGCAGGTATCTCCTCATCAGTCGTTCTCAGGCAGGTATCTCCTCATCAGTCATACTCAGGCAGGTATCTCCTCATCAGTCATTCTCAGGCAGGTATCTCCTCATCAGTCGTTATCATGCAGGTATCTCCTCATCACTCGGTAGGTAGGGGTAGGGGCTCGGCGTCATGCGTGGTAAGCGATAGTATGTTCTGGGGTAACTCATGAAAGTGCGCGGGAGAGCGCTTTAATATTTTTTTCAATTCAAAGAGCTATAGTGAATGCACAAAGGGCTGTAACTCCTAGCAACCCGGCAGATGTTACCAGCTTCAGTTGTGAATATGCAGAAATAGACACCAAACCAAACAGCTAAAAGTTTTTAACCGTTCGCAATGCGATTACATAAAAACATCCATCGCATTTCGTGGGAGACAACCTTCCCCCTTCATCTCGGCTGAAAGCAGTGAAGTGAGGACCTGGAAGGACTTAAAACACCAAAACTAGAACAATCTTTATTAGATCTCATATAATCTATCCCATTGGGCAATATGCAAATCAGCCAATATTTTTTTGTTTACATTTTTGATGTTTTGGTTGTTGGTGTGTCTAGATACCTACAGGTTTATAATGGCGAGGAGGAGCAACGTTCGGTAGCCGCCAGCAACCAAATCAGCAGTTACATAGCGTGCCTCTGAATGTATACAAAGTGACATGTTTCATATTATGACACTCCCTCTTTGTATACAGAGCGCAGATGTGACATTTCTCCATAGGCACGTGGGGCAGGTGGCAGGCGTGGGACAGGTGTAAAGCAGACCCTGGGGGTGGTGGGGTGTTTTTTGTCACCGGCCCACCTCCGCCAGGTAATTGGGTCAGCCCTCTGTATAGCCATCTGCCTGTGATATACAATCGGGTTGTGTAGGTGTGCCTGCGTTCTTTGTTGTTTGCTTTGCTTCCACGACTGACATATCTTGCTCATGTGACACCATTGTGCTGCCCCGTGCGGTCTCCTCGTAATTTAACCCTGACCTAACCAGGATTCAGGGCTGGTTTGCCCCAGGCACGTTGACCCGTGCCGCTCACACCACACCGGATCTATGTAGTGCTGGAACCCAGCCGGGTCAGGGCAATGACAAGAGCATGTATATTATATTACAAACCCGTTCCTGTATACTCTATGGGGGGGAATTCATGAAAATTGGAGCAGACAGAATCTGGAGCAGTCGCCCGTGACAACCAGTCAGCTTCCCTCTTGCATTTTCTAAGCTTACCTAAATAAACTGAAGAGAGAAGCTGATTGGTTGCTATGGGCCGTTTTAATGAATTCCCCCCAATATGTTTTATTGTGTTTCCCTTCAAGGCTTGTTCACGCCATAGCACACAGAAAACGCATTGCAGTTGACGTGCTTTAAATCGCATTGACGCTGCTCTGTGCTGAACTGCGTTTTAAATGTGTTTTTTTTTTAAGTACACACCATGGGTCAAAATACCAAAATCTTTTTTTCATGCATGTTGACAGGCACAAGGCCTTGACACGTCATTGTTCCTCAACGCATTAGTTTGGCGCAGATGAGGTCCCATAAAGCCTGTGTCACACCCGGTGTGAACGAGCCCTGAAACGGCAACAAGCTTTGGGCCTACTTTGTGGTTGAGAGTAGGCCCCATCCTGTAACCATAGCAGCCAATCAAACACATCCTTCCATGTCTGTCTCTGAAGGGATAATCTGGTTGCTATAGGCAACAGCAGGCCTCCCCTTCATCACAAGGTCATGTGACTTGCCCGACGTCTCACCTTTGTTCCCCTCTTTTGATTTTAGGCAGCACCCTGTCACCATGCCTGAAGACGGCGCCCCCGATGCGAGTCCTCCGGGCGCCCCAGAGAAGGGACCGCAGCATTATGTCAACCAAGATGGGCAGAAGATTTTCTGCAGATACTGGAAGCCCGAAGCACCGCCAAGGTAAGGCCTGACTTGGCGCAGCGGTCCTCTCGGTTGCTATATAAGGTGTCAGGGGGGGCGACATTTTGGCCGGAAGCCATGCAAAATTTACATACCTGAAATCAATATGAAAAGGTTAATTTTGAATAGCTTAATATACAGGGGGAACCAGCTGTGGTGAAACTACAAATTCCATAATGCCGCTGCCTCTGGGTGCCACAGTTATGACTGTCAGCCTTTGCAATGCCTCATGGGACTTGTAGTTTCACCACAGCCAGAGTGCCCGGGTTGCTCACCCCTGGTCTTAATAGTCCATAATGGTAACTAGTTTGAATGCGCCTTTGCATTGTAGTGCAAATAAAATGCGACACTGTGAACAGGCCCTGGTTCGGGTTTAGATCTGTCGTTATTATTTTAAGCTCATCAGGACTGTCCTTCTCTAACCCCTTCAGCATTGATGAAACTAAGACGGGCGGAAACCGGAAACATTTGCTGTATTGGAAATTAAAAGAAACTCTGGAATGACAGACAGCTGAATAATTATGCAAATTGAATGTCATTAGACTGGGGATGGGGGTGGGGCCCAGGAATCGGGGAAATTAACGGAGCAATTAATGGCACCTTTATTTAGAAGCTCCGCTTAGTTGCGAGATATGATTATTTAAATATACTAGGTGTGTGCACAATCTATATTTACTCTAGATACAAGTCTCTGCTATAATTGATTCCTCCTGTACGGGTTTGTTTGCTGGGCTATGTCAGTCCTGCGGAATGCGGCCGGAAAAGGGCGATAGCTGTCAGCCCGGCTTCTAAAGAAAAGGAAACGGGGGCGAGCTCAGCATGCGAGCATTGCTAGAATACCTGTGCTGTCATAGCAGGGTAGTTTAACCAGATATTGTCCACTGTTCTTATAGGTGAAAGGTTTTCCATGCTGAAGGTCAGTCTATGGTTCTGTGATAATTCGGTGATAGGTGGAGTCTGGTGGGCCAAGGCAGCCGCTGTGTTCCTGTCTGGGCGTTCCCGCCCAACTTTGAGTGTCCCCGTTCCTCTCCTGCATCACCCATTCACATAGTAATGGCTCGAACATACTTGGGTTTGGTTCGTGTGGATGTTCACCAAACCCTGCCAGAAGTCCGAGTTCAGCGAAGGTCCAAGCGACCCAAACCCAGGACCACCTGTGTGCTTGGAACCAATGACGATGTGCAGGCCATACAGTGTCGCTGGTTTCAAGGAAACAGATAGAGGGCTGCTCAACTGCGGTCAGCTTGGGTTTGGGATGAACTTATGGTCGACCTGAACCCAAAGCTCATTTCTATTGCCAGATATATGGAAGCCACCAAAGGCTTTGCTTCTCTGGATCAGAGTTGCCCAACTCTGATCCAAACCCAGGGCCACCTGTGTGCTTGGGATCAATGACGATTTGCAGGCCATACAGTGTTGTTGGTTGTAAGGAAACAGATAGAGGCCTGCTCAACTGCGGTCAGCTTGGGTTTGAGATGAACTTATGGTCGACCTGAACCCAAAGCTAATTTCTATTGCCAAATATATGGAAGCCACCAAAGGCTTCCCTTCAGTGTTACCCTGCCCAACTCTGATCCACACCCAGGGCCACCTGTGTGCTTGGGATCAATGATGCTGTGCTGGCCATACGGTGTCATTGGTCGCAAGGAAACAGATGGAGGTTTGGCAGATGGGCAACTTGGCCAGTTCGCCTTACTCAACTGCGGTCAGTATGTGTTTGGGTTGAACTCATGGTCAACCCGAACCCTAAGCTCATCCCTATTATTAGATATATGGAAGCCACCAACGGCTTCGCTTCAGTGTTACCCTGTCCAACTCTGATCTACGTACCCAGATCTAATCAGCTTATCAATCACTGGGACGGCATATTGTATGTAGTAATACAAATCTATCTATCTATCTATCTATCTATCTATCTATCTATCTATCTATCTATCTATCTATCTATCTATCTATCTATCTATCTATCTATCTATCTACCTCAGTGATGGTGCTGTAATGCAATCATTTTGACCCACCAGACAGACGGGAGCCTCAAGCGGAATGCAGTTGTATTTACAATATACACAAGTGACATTTGCTTATCATATACTAAAAACAGGTTTAACAGGTCCTCTTTAACACCTTGTAGGGGCAAGAAGTGGGGAATCTTGTCTTGCGCACCTTAATGACCCCTTCCAGTGTGCTCCTGCCTGGCTAGTGATGAATTGATTGAATTGATTGCTGCCATTTGCTGCATTTAGTGATTGGATAACTTGGCCAAACCTCTGGATTTTGAATTCTAGAGATACATTCCAAGTGGTTCTAGTTGTCACTCTGTCATCCATCATGTGCACTTAGATGCCCTTGAAGTCAAGGTACCTATACCTACCAGCATCCTCTTCTGAATTAAAAGCTGTGAAATGGCATCTAGTGTGTTCCCTGGTTCTACGCCCCACCCTCTGTGAAGGGGCCGCCTAATCTGGTAGCAATGGATTATATAGAACTAAACTTAGTAGACTTTCTGGGTGTAGCACAGCTGCAGGGGTTCCTGAAACAATGTAGTCGCTCATGCCTGACTTAGAAGTGCTGTTTATCAGTTTTGGACATGGCAACATCAATAATATCATTAATAGGCTGTTTGATACAGAGACACAATATATTACAGCTCATCCACAGTGTATCCGGTTGGAATGGTTCTGTTGGCCGTGGCTTCCAGAACAGAAATCAGTAGGAAAGCCAAAATCTCAATAAGGGAACCATTGGTTTCCTCTATTGCTGGGGGTTCCATGAGCTGTAAGCAATGACAAATTGATCTCTCACCTACAATGACTACCAATGCAATGGGGCAATTTCCCAATGACATTGATTGTAAGGGGTCAATTCTTCACTGATAACCAGGGGAAGGGGTCTTTTTTCCACGGATCACCACCATCATGTAAGAGGGCATTTTTCAGTGATCACCAATGTAAGGAGGAATTTCTCCACTGAACACAATGTAAAATCATATTCTCCGCTGATCATCAATGAAATGGAGCATTCTACCAATGTAAGGGGACATATCTCCACTGACCACCAATATAAGGGGGGATTTCTCCAACTGACCACCAATGTAAGGGGCAGTTCTCCACTTACAACCACTGTAAGGGGGTATTTCTACACTGGTCACCAATGTAAGGAGTTATTTCTCCACTGACCACCAATGTAAGTGGGCATTTCATCATTGGTCGCCAGTGTAAAGGAGTATGTCTCCACTGAGCACCAATGTTAGGGGCATTTCTCTACTGGGCACTAATTTTAGGGGGCATTGCTTCACTGGTCACCAATGTAACATTTCTCCACTGATCACCGAGTGCAGTGAACACCAATGTAAGGGGCAGTTCTCCACTTACAACCACTGTAAGGGGGTATTTCTACACTGGTCACCAATGTAAGGAGTTATTTCTCCACTGACCACCAATGTAAGTGGGCATTTCATCATTGGTCGCCAGTGTAAAGGAGTATGTCTCCACTGAGCACCAATGTTAGGGGCATTTCTCTACTGGGCACTAATTTTAGGGGGCATTGCTTCACTGGTCACCAATGTAACATTTCTCCACTGATCACCGAGTGCAGTGACCACCAATGTAAGGGGGGAATCTCCACAGTCACGAATGTTAGGGGGCATTTCTCTACTGGGCACTAACGTTAGGGGGCATTTCTCCACCAATCATCAATGTAAGGGGGCATTTCATCATTGGCCACGAGTGTAGGGGGTATTTCTCCACTTGGCACCAATGTGAGGGAACATTTATCCACTGACCACCAATGTTAAATGGGCATTTCCCCACTGATCACCAATGTAAAGTCCAATTTCTCCACTGACCACCAATGTAAGGGGGCATTTTTTCACAGATCACCAATGTAAGGGGGCATTTTTTCACAGATCACCACTGTAAGGGGGCATTTTTTCACAGATCACCTATGTAAGGGGGCATTTTTCCACTGATCACCAATGTAAAGTCCAGTTTCTCCACTGACCACCAATGTAAGGGGGCATTTTTCCAATGATCAACAATGTTTGGGGCATTCCTGCAGTGACCACCAATATAATGAGGGAATCTCCACAGTCACTAATGTAAGGGGACATTTCTCCATTGACCAACAATCTAAGGTGGCATTTCTCCACTGAACACCAATGGAAGGTAAGCTGGCTTTAATACACTTTAATATTTTTCATACCCCCACAAAAATGTATTCCCGTGAATGGAACAGAGCAGACAATATATCTCTATACCCACCATACAAAATACTGATAGCACACGTCACAGGTATTGTGTTTTTTTGGGTCTCACTATCATCTGTTTTTGTCCATCCAGCCCAGAAGGCAAATTGCTTTTAAAATGACATCCAGCAAAGCTTGGATCACCTGTCCGCTTAGCACATCTACAGAGCGCGGTCACTGTGCCAGTGGTCAATCGTTTTTACACTGGGGTTATGTGAGGGCAGGGTAACCTGACCTTGTGGCCCTTCAGTACTATTGCTCAGCAACCTGCGCCACTCCACCTTCAGGGCCCCGATTGCTGGGGTTACTGACCTTGTCATCTGATATATTATCTGCAAACTGTGCGTGTTAGGACATGTATGAGGTCAGCTCAATGTGGTGGGTGAGCGCCATTAGCAGACAAATTCTGGCTGAGGATTTTAAAGGAAGATGTAAAACACAACAATTAAAGCCTATCTGAGCCCAAAAACAAAATGTCATATATTTCAGCCTTCCAGTCCTCAGATGTGGTGGCTGCATTCCTTTTCTTTTTTTTTTCAGGGTAAGAACATTTTCTGCAAGTACAGAAAAACACCTGATGATATTGATAGAGATTCAGCGTCATTGTAACTTCCTGTGCACAGAACTGAGATATCAAACAATCTGGTCAGCCTTCCTAGGTATTTTCTATGAACTACAGGACACCTTTGCTCTGTGTAATTAGGAGAAGTGGACATGTTTGTAGTCTAAATCAGAAGGGCAGCCTAGGGTGACAACACTGCTCCTCCATAGATACAGGGACTGAGCTTTGTCACCCAAGGACGGGAAGTGCATTACTGGCTGGATCACCAGGTGAAAAAAAAAAGAAAAGGGTTAAATAAAGTAAACAATTGCAGCCACCACATCTAGGAACTGGTAAGCTGCAATATAAAGTACATTTTTGTGTTGGGATTGGGTTTACATATGCTTTATTGCAGCTCTGTTATCACTAATACGCCATTAAATTAATTTTTTTAATTAGTACTGTCAGTACCTGAACCTGACCTGGTATCAGCCTCTTGCAGCCTCTTGCAGTCCCTGTACAGCAGAGATGGAGTGGAGAGGAAGAAGCAGTACAAGGAGCTGACAAAAAGCATGCTAATAGCAGGAGAAAGCAGAGTGACGGAGAGATAAGCTCATCACTGTGCTGCTTCTTCTTTCACTGTCCAGTCACAGTCCTGGGGGCGGGTCCATGACAGCCTGGGCCCAGAGGAAGTAGGTTGAACGATGCTGACTGAGGAGATCTAGTGGTGTGAAAAGGGGTACTGCAGGAGACGAGTCTGGATTGAAGGTGAATATCACAGCAAAGGCTCAACATTTTATCATTTTATCTTGTTAGTTTTGCTGGTGTTCAGCTTTAAGTTGGACCGCAAAGCAAAAAAACACTCCTCAGTTATATATTTACTCAATAATAATTTATTTTATAATACCTGGGCACTCCAGCTGTGGTGAATCTACAAATGCCATCATGCCTCTGCAAGTCATGCCTGTGGCTGTCAGAGTCCTGCAATGCGTCATGGGACTTGTAGTTTCACCACAGCTGGAGTCCTCAGGTTGCCTACCCCTGCTCTAGCATGATTCAGGCCCTGGAGACTGGAGATGGGTCTTTTAAGCACCTTGCAGGAATGGAGAGTCAAGGGGGAAGCTAACCAGTCCAGTGAGCAGGACGGCAGGCGGTAGGGACTTGTAGTTTCATCACAGCTGGAGTCCTGAGGTTGCATACCCCTGCTCTAACATGATTCAGGCACTGGAGCCTGGAGTTAGGTCCTTTAAGCACCTTACAGAAATAGAGTGTCAAGTAGGAACCTAACCAGTCCAGTGAGCAGGACGGCAGGCGAAAGGTGACACAGGAAGCTGCAGAGTCGCATTCTCTTGGGTGGTCAGCTGTTACTCAGGAGGCTGGAGTTGGGTCTTTTCAGCACCTTACAGGAATGGAGAGTCAAGGGGGAACCTAACCAGTCCAGTGAGCAGGATGGCAGGTGGTGGGGGGACACTTGTAGTTTCACCACATCTGGAGTTCTGAGGTTGCCTACCCCTGCTCTAACATCATTCAGGCACCGGAGGCTGGAGTTGGGTTTTTAGGCACTATACAGGAATAGAGTCAAGGGGGAACCTAACCAGTCCAGTGAACAGGATGGCAGGCGGCAGCGACTTGTAGTTTCACCACAACTTGAGTCCTGAGGTTGCCTACCCCTGCTCTAACATGATTCAGGCACTGGAGCCTGGAGATGGGTCTTTTAAGCACCTTACAGAAATGGAGAGTCAAGGGGGAAGCTAACCAGTCCAGTGAGCAGGACGGCAGGCGGGAGGTGACACAGGAAGTTGCAGAGTCGCATTCTCATGGGTGGTCGGCTGTTACTCTGTAGTTTCATGCGGAGTTAGCTGGTAATTATTATCCTAACTGGAGTAATTTCTGCTCAGCTTGGCTGCAGGTTGAGCTCTCCAAGGTTGCAGATGCCTGTCAAGGTCACTCCAAAGCCCTCAGCCTGCTAATATAAATTCAGCAAAGCAGACGCTGGCAGTCACAGGCGAAGTGGACGGAGACATCGCAGAGACCGCACATCCTTTCACCGTTTCTTGTAGCTGGGTGTATGCGTGCTCATGTATAGTGAATAAGTTCATAATAGAAGTCACCAGCACTCGATGATATGTGCAAGAAGTAAAGCACTTTTTATTAAATTGTCACATGCGTCATACAGCCAACGTTTCGGGGCCACCCAGGGTCCCTTCTGGGCGACATAGTGATCCCCTAAGTTGCCCCCCTTCCTGTCTGACAATTATGGCGCTCAGAAAAGACACTTTCTAAATTATTTCCGGCTTTGTAGAATTAGCGATTCAGCAACTTGTTCTCTTTCTAGCGAGCAATGTTAGAAAAACACAGGATGAAATCAGCCGGGAGCGATGAGGTGAGCGTCAGACAGCGCCGCACTGCGTCCCCATGGGAGAGCAAAACCCCAGCTGAGATGGTCCCATTGGAACCTGGATTTGTGGCAATGAGAAACGAGGTTTTAATGTTATAGCTGAGCTCCAGGCAGACATAAGACACAATTCAGGCGGCTCTGCATTCATAAATACATTGTTACATTTATTTCTTTTTAAATACAAGCTGCGTAAGTACCTTAAAGTAGAACTCTGGGCTCAAATTTTATTACCCCTTGCAGTGGGGCTATGCTCGCACTGCAAGGGTTAACTGATCGTTTTTGTCTAGGTTAAAAAAGTTATACTCACCTGATTCTCTGAGCTGGCCAGCAGTCACAGCGCTCCCTCCTGCGTGTCTTCCCCTCCGCTGCAGCGATGACATATCCCTTCGCGTCCTCACATCCTATGCACTATGTATAGAACTTGATGACTCAGGGACTTTAGACAGCTGCAGCGGAGGGGGAGCAAGGCAGAAGGGGCCGGTCTGAGGGCAGGCCGGCTTGGAAGATCAGGCAAGTATAACTAGACAAAAATGAGCAGTTAACCCTTTCAGTGCTATATGTGCTGTATAAGAGGTATTATACCTATCTGTGTCCTTTACCATTCCTTAGTTCAAGGGATGCAGCCTCAGCACTCTTCATTATTCAACACTTCCGGGAGTGTCAGATGCCTATGTCCCTCCACCACGTGCTATGGTTCCTTCCTCCAGCTCCTATGTCCATAGAGCACACAGTAGTGCCGTAGGGGTTTGAGGATGAAACTACATCATGCGGCGGGGGACACAGGCATCAGACAGCCTGTATAAGTAGAGAAAAATTAGCAGTTAACTATTGCAGCCAGGGCCGGATTTACTCTCTCTGCTGCCCCAAGGCCAGGTTCCTCAATGCACCCCCCTACCCACCAGACACCCACCCGTGGAGAATAGCAGACCTGCAGGCTGCATACAAGTGATCACAGTGGCATCGCCGGGATCACTTGTACAAAACAAGAGGCAGCTTTCCCGCTGTACATTTGGCTCTGCTTGACCAAAGCAGGGCTAAATGTAGAAAACAACTACTCACCCGGCGCCCAGAACTGCATGCCCCGGGCGTCGGGAGATAGGAATTCCACACCCCTGCTGCCCCTCTACTCCCTGCTGCCCCAAGGCTGGGCCTTGGTTGGCTTTGTGGGAAATCCCGGCCCTGGGGGTCGCCCCACATTGTATAAGAGGTGTTATACCTATATGTGTCTTTTACCACCCCTTAGTTCAAGGGATGCAGTCTCCTTAAGGCTCTTCAGCATTCAACACTTCCATGAGTATCAGATGCCTGTGTTCCCCACCACGTGCTATGGATCCTTCCTCCAACCCCTAGGTCCATAGAGCACGCAGCAGTGCAGTAGGGGTTTGAGGATGAAACCACATTTTGCGGCAGGGGGCACAGGCATCAGACAGCACCAGTAAAGTTAAATGTAAGAGTCTTACAGAGGCTGCAGGACAGGAATGGACGGGAGGGAGGAGATCAGGCCTCCAGAGAGATGAGTTTACTACCTCTTGTAGGAGACATCAGATAGGATTTTGTTTATAGACTGACAGAGTCACTTTAAAGCTGAAATCGTTTCTGGAACCCAATTCGTACTTTTCATCTAGCTAGATATTACATACCATCATGGAGGTTTACTGTCAGCAGCATAAAGCTGTCATAAAAATTATTTGTACAGCTCCAGCACCATAAATCAGTGCACGTCTTATCAGAGTTTTGCAGGTTCTTCTGGTAATTCTATTGTTTTACTGCCTTGTTTATTGAGCTGTTCAGCTGGTCTGGTTGGCCCAGAGATCCGGCAGTGATGAGGTTAAGCCCGTGTGGCAGGCAGTTGTAGCACGCGCCTTTGCTGTAGACCACCGGCTGCCGGATAAATCAATATGGATGTTTAAATTGCATTGTGGAGCTGTCAGATTAGAGACGTGCCTTTGTGATTTGCAGCTTAGCAGTTACTGCTGTGCAACCTTCAATTGCTACCTATCCCCTGAAAGGCTTTGCATTCCACGGCTGGTGGAAAACCACAGATGCTTATCTCCTTTTCTGATGTTACAAACTGCTGTACGAGGTGATACTCGTGGCCGATCGCATTGATAATGGCAAGTGATGTAGTCGCGCTATTCTGAGTCAGTAACGCAAAACAAGTGTGCAGATGTCTTGTGTTCAATGGTGGCATACTTGTGTTAGGTGAGCAACTCAGAATGCATAGAAGGTAAAGGATCAGCATGACAGCCAGGCTATTGGCATTCTCTGATCGAGGACAGCAATGGAAGCCCTCGATGAAGTTCTTTGACAAGCTAAATGTAATTGCCGAATGTTCCTGTTTATCATTATTATTATACAGGATTTATATAGTGCCAACAGTTTGTGCAGCGCTCTACAACATAGGGAAGACATTATAATTACATTACAATTCAAGACACAATGATAAGGAGGGCCCTGCCCCTGAGGGCTTACAATCTAAGAGGAAGGGCTAGGTGATACATGAGGAGGTGGCTGTGTGGGGATGAATTGTTTGAGAAAGAGATATTTCAGTGGTTAGGTTGAGGCGGGATAGGCTTCCCTGAAGACATGAGTCTGTAGTGATCGCCTGAAGGCAGTCAGAGTAGGAGATAGACGGACAAGGTTTCGGTAAGGAGTTCCAAAGAATGGGAGAGAATCCTGGAGGCAAGCATGGGGGGAGTTGACGAGGGAGCTGAAAAGCAGGAGGTCTTGGGAAAAGCGGAGAGGATGATTAGGGTGATACTTTGAGACCAGGTTTGAGATATAGCCGGGGGCAGAGTTGTGGATGGGTTTGTAAGTGGTTGTTAATATTTAGAATTTTATCCTTTGGGCTATTGGAAGCCAGTGGAAGGATTAGCAGAGAGGGGTAGGGGATTGGAAGCCAATGGAGGGGATTGGCAGAGGGCGGTAGGGGGATGGAAGCTAATGGAGGGATTGGCAGAGAGGGGTTGCAGACACTGAACGGTTGTAAGGTGGATGAGTCTAGCAGCAGCATTCATGATAGACTGAAGGAGGGAGGAGCCTGTGTAGAGGTAGACCAATGAGGAGGGAGTTTCAATAGTCAAGACGAGAGATAACCAGTGAGCAGCTTTGTGGTTTCATTGGTCAGGAAGGGGCGTATTTTGGAGATGTTAGGAAGGTGAAGACTGCAAAATATTTAGGCTGGTGGCTTGTATGCACCACACTCGTTGATTGGTTCATTGAGTTGGGGAGAAGATATAAATGTATGTATGCAAGTTTGAACGTCTATCAGCCGATCAGAATCTTTGAATGGCTATAGGCTACTCCTGGCCATCGTGGCTCACATCTTTAAATGTCTATAGGCAGATCAGAGTATTTGAATGTCTATAAGCCATTACAAATGTTTGAGTGTCTATAGACCAATCAGAATATTCAAACATCTGTGGGTCGGTTGGAGTGTTTGAAAAGCTGTAGGCCACTCCTGACCATAATGGCTCACTTAACAATCCCAAGCGTTTTCTGGACGAGTTGGTGAATGTTGAATGTCTATAGGCCAATAGGATTCTTTGAATATCTGTAAGCCATTTGAAATCTTTGAATGCCTATAGGCAGATCGAAGTACTTAAATGTCTATAAGACAATCAGTGTGCTTGAATGTCTATGGGCCATTCCAAATGATTGAACATCTATAGGCCAATCAGAATATTAGAATAGCTGTAGGTCAGTCAAATGGCTGTAGGCCACTTCTGACCAACATTGCTTACATCAACCCTCTAAAACGTTTTCTGAAAGAGACGATCAGTATGGGTGAATTGTGAATGTCTGTATGCAGATCAGAATTTTTGAATGTTTGAATGTCTATAGGCTGGTAGGAATGTTCAAATGGCCATAGCCAGATAGGAATAATCGAACATCTGTAAGCCTTTCAAAATGTTTGAATGCATATACTGTAGGCCAATCAGAATATTTGAACATCTGTAGGCTGATTGGAGAATTCGAATGGCTGTAGGAAACTCCTGATCTTCATGGTTTAGATCAACTTTCCAAAGTTTTTTTTCTCTGGAAGAGTTTATCAGCTGGGGTAAATGTTGAATGTCTATAGGCCAATAGGAATGTTTGATTGTCTGTAGGTCGATCAGAATGTTTAAATGTCTGTAGGCCAATAGGAATGTTTGACTGTTTGTAGGCCTTTTGGAATGTTTGCATGCCTGTAAACCAATTGGAATGTCTGATTGTCTATAGACCAATCAGAATGTTTAAATGTCTATAGGCAGACTGGAGCATTTAAACATCTATAGCACGATCAAAATGTTTGAATGTCTATAGGCCAATCAGAAAACAAAACGACTGTAGGTTGACTAAAGTGTTCAAATGGCTCTAGGCCGCTCCTGACCATTATGGCTCACATCAACATTCCAAAGCTTTTTTGGAAAAGTTGATCAGCTTGGGGAGAATGATTAATGTCTATAGGCAGATTGGGATGTTTCAGTGTCTATAGGCCAATATGAATATTTGAATATCTATGGGTAGATCATAACATTTACCATCTATAGGCCATTCCAAACTTTTGTCTGTAGGCCATTCAGAATATTTAAATGTCTGTATGCTGACTGGAGTGTCCGAATGACTGTAGGCCACTCCTGACCGTCATGGCTTGCATAACCTTCCAAAGCTTTCTCTGGAAGAGTTGGGGTAAATGTTAAATGTCTATAGGCAGGTGTTTGAATGTCTAAGGGCAAATCAGAAAGTTTAAACGCCTTTAGGCCAATCGGACTGTTTAAATGTCTATAGGTCAATCAGATCATTTGAATGTGTACAGGCCATTTAGTATATTTAAACTTCTGTAGGCCAACTAGAGCGTTAGAATGGCTATAGGCAACTCTTGACCATTATGTCTTACATCTACGCTCCAAAGC
Organism: Nanorana parkeri; assembly: GCF_000935625.1. NCBI lineage: Eukaryota > Metazoa > Chordata > Amphibia > Anura > Dicroglossidae > Nanorana > Nanorana parkeri. The sequence goes on along the minus strand of NW_017306403.1, from coordinate 1,392,820 downwards.
TTTTGGATCAACTGGGTTGATTTTTTTGGGGGGGCTGATTGCTATCTACCTCCACTTTCTATAGGAACAAGAATGCCTGTTCATCCAACACAAAGGTTTGTATGGCTCTGGAGCAATTGCTTGGGTTTTACAGTCTGTAGACACCGTAACGTAGAACTCCAACCAAAAACTTATGTTGTTTTGGTTTTGGGTGCAATGGGGAAAGGCTCGGACCTCTGGCGGGTTTTATTCCTGTCTGTATCACTTCTGAAGAGATGTAAGCTGTTGGACTTGTCACCAGTAGAGAAAATCAGGAGGAATCTAAAATACTTCCGTAGTCACCAGACCAGGAATAGAGGGTGTATCTTCCAGTGGGGGACATGACTTCCGGTGACAACTGTCAGAGAGGGGATGTCTTCTCATTTTGGGGAGATCTTACAACAATACATACCTGACAGTGGTTCTAATACTCCACCACTTTTATGTGCTGTGGAGTGCTACAGTGCATGAGTATTAGTTGATACTCTATATGTGCATTTGGGTGCCATTCAGAACAAATATTTTCTTTCCATCCCCCAAAAAGCCGAATTGTTGAAATAAAAAACACGTTTTTGATTGCTATCTCCCAGAGACCAGCAGATTAACCCGGCCGATGGAAAGGTTAAACGCTAAACATCTGCTGTTGATGAATGTGTGTCGCCCCCTTCGTGTGCGAGCGCCGGAGATGCGAAAACAACAACGGAAGGGACATCAGACCTATCGTTATTTTTTTTTCCACTGGAAAATTAGAGCGTGCGTATCTTTTCCGACATCAGAAGGGACATCTGCGTCTGGCGGGGAGGAATTTTCCTGCACGGTCCTCTGCCTGTGCTCCTGAGGTCACATCGACATATATAGCACTGGAAAGGAAACATTGACTGTGACCGCATGAAAGATGTTAGCCCTGGGAGCCCATCAGATATTGTGGCGCCCAGGAGGTCCGGGAAATTCCTGTTCTTGTTACCGGATAATCATTCCTCCGCTAGATCCACCCTCTGTTCCATCTCAATATAATAAATAATGCAGAGGTGGATAGATGTATATATGCATGTGTGTATTTTGGAAGAAACAAATGATCCACTTTTCCTGTTTCATACGGTAACAGTGGCACTTCATCTTTGTGTGATCATATTTTTAAAGAGGCAAGCCACCCAACATGAATAAATGATCCAAATCGGCATGCACAGAACCATAACCCCACAGCTGATCCAGGGGAAGGCAAAAAAAACTAATATCTTGGGGGCTCTATGTTACGTCTACTGTAAACGGTCGCACTGGAGCGCAACTGCGGGAGGGAGTGATGGCGTGTAAGGGATTTTGGCTTCTCAGGCGTGAGTCTCAGGCGTCACTCCCAGTCTTAAGGGGGAGTTTGAGACTCTTGCATCATAGCCAAATAATTTTAAACAGGAATTTCATTAATGGGCTTTTTCCTCATAGCACCAGCAAAGGTATAGTATAGGGTTAAATGGTGTATAATCTTGTTGGTGAAGCAGTATGTTTACACAGATCTCCTCAACGTCAATAGAATCTCCCCACAACAGTCTCAGAGATATCAGTAGCACAATAGTGTATAGTTCAGCAGCTGACAGTTTGTAACAGGCTCCCAGTGGAGCGAATACTTGCTGTTTGAGAGGCGGCAGAGCAGCGAGGTGCAGGGGTTGGGTCCAGCTGGCAGAGTCTTAGGGTTGAGTCAGGAGACACAGTGTGGTTCGGTAGGGTTCAGTAGTCAGCAGGCGTTCAGATCCGATTATTGAACGCCATGCTGCCACAGCTGGGGCTTTAAATAGCCCCAGGATGTGGGAGGAGACGGCGGCCGGAACGAGTGACTTCCGCTTTCCACCGTGGAACGCAGGCCGCTTGCGTCAGAACCAGGAAGTCGAGCGGCTTCCGCGTTCCACAGTGGAACGCGAAACACCCGACATGGAAGCCGGCAGGACCGAGGCTGCCCGGCCCCGAGAAGAATCATCACACTCTATTGGTGAGATCTCTACACTGAAATCCAGGGTCTGCATCCCCTAATACCGCCACAATTCTGCAACAGATTCCAGCTCTGTCACCTTCCCATTAACGCCGTCCACCGCCTCCTCCGCATACAAAACTTTATTGTGCAAGCAGCACAGGGATACTATACGTTACGGCCTTTATAGGGGCTTACTCATAGGGGGCGAAATGCATCAGGGGAAGGAATGGGTGGCTTGTCTGTTCCATTTTATCCCCAAGGGGGCCCCACATAATATTCTGTATATGTAATGCTATAGAACATTCCCAAAGATTCCTGACATGCTGCAGGAGATGGTCAGAGACCTGCTGTAGGTGTGGTTGAAGACTGAAGATATCCTGCAGGAGACAGTTAGAGACTGAGGACCAACATGTTACATGTGATCACTGCCATTACAACCCCTTTACAAATCAATGCGCCCACTAGCAATAGCTAGGGTCTGGGGACCACTCAATAAGTACTAAAGGGCCACACGTTGGGCACCTGAGATCAAAGCATAAGCATATTATGAATATAATAACAATACTAGAAATTAATCCTATGGAGATATATCAACAATTGCTATATATTTGTTCGGAGGTAGACTTACAATAACCAACCATTCTTCTTGTTTCAGGGCTCTGGTGTTTGTGGCCCACGGCGCTGGAGAGCACTGCGGCCGATACGATGACCTGGCGCAACTATTCACCAGCTTAAATTTGCTCGTATTTTCCCACGATCACGGTGAGTACCAGTATACCATGACGTGCAGCCATGGACCTAACCGACACCAAAATGGTTAATCCCGCCAAATGTGCCAAACCTTTCCTGTCTAGAGCAGCTGATGACAAACCAATCCCAGGCGTTTGGTCGTGTTGTGACTTTGCTCTATGTTGCTAAGTGAAAGGCCGTCAGATTTATGTTACTATGCAATTTTGTTGGCAGGAGAATTTTCTTTCTAACCTCGTACGGCAGCCTGGAACCGTTTCCTCGTAATCAATGAATATAAATTGGCGTCCTCGTGCGGAGCTGTGTTTATTGCTCTGTTCAGGTCTGCTTTGTCAAAGAGACTTTGTATAATCTGCTTCCTAAGGTATGTCATATATAGGTTCCTCCCATACCTAGAAGGATTCAGATTCAACCGTGAATATTTTGGTATGTCGCGGTGTTTACCACCCAAATCTTCAGGGTCACCAGTTTCTTATTCATTTTAATATACGGATCCTCTGCTGTCATACAGGTGCGGGTGTCCCGGCTCCGATGCAGACAGGACCCATCCTGTCAGCGTACGAGTACGGACACCCACACGGACGTGCACTTGGGGTGAGCGTAGGGGGGTGTACGGCCACATACTCCCATAGAGAAGGAGTGGTGCTGCGTACTAATCACACGCAGCACCTGCACTTTCCGGGAGCTGCACGATACGGAAGCTGTGTGTGCCGGCAGCCTTTTCTCGTGTGAATGAGGCCCTACGCTTCATATGCTTCTTCCTTAAACTAGAAGACGTTTCCACATGGCCACTCAGCACTCTCCAATCCAACAGACACTTCCTCAAAGATCATCTCTTCAGGCAATTATATCACCCGGGTTAAGGCTTCCTATGATGCTGATATTCAGATTTGGTGATAATTGTCTACAGACGTAATGCAGCTTTGTTAGATGTCTGATCGATCTCAGGGAAACAAAATTGATCATTCAAAGTGGATTTTCCAAAACAGTTCATATTTTTCCTATAAATAAGGTTAGCTCTAAGGCAGTCTGCATGAACATGAACATTCGGTTATAGTAAATGTTCATATTTCCACTCTGTGACAAGGCACGCACTATCACCTTATACAGTATTAGGCTTACTGATCACCACTTCTTCCAAGACTATATAACAAGGCACGCAGTGTCATCTTATATACAGCTTACTGATCTAGCACTGCTTCCTCCTCCATTAACTGATGAGGCACACACTGTCATCTTGTATAAAGCATGCTGATCGAGCACTGCTTCCTCCTCCATTATCTGATGAGGCACACACTGTCATCTTATATACAGCTTACTGATTTAGCACTGCTTCCTCCTCCATTATCTGATGAGGCACACACTGTCATCTTATATACAGCATGCTTATCTAGCACTGCTTCCTCCTCCATTATCTGATGAGGCACACACTGTCATCTTATATACAGCATGCTTATCCAGCACTGCTTCCTCCTCCATTATCTGATGAGGCACACACTGTCATCTTATATACAGCATGCTGATCTAGCACTGCTTCCTCCTCCATTATCTGATGAGGCACACACTGTCATCTTATATACAGCATGCTGATCGAGCACTGCTTCCTCCTCCATTATGTCATAAGGCACACACTGTCATCTTTTATACAGAATGCTGATCTAGCACTGCTTCCTCCTCCTGCTATCTTAGAAGACACACATTGTCAACTTATATAGAGCTTACTGATCCAGCACTGCTTCGTCCTCCACTCTTTGACAAGACGTGTGCTGTCAACTTATATACAACATACTCCAGCCCCCCTTCTCCACTATCTAACAAAACACACACTGTCACCTTATAAACAGCCTTCTGATCCAGCACTGCTTCCTCCTCCACTATAAGACAAGGCACTCAATTTCACCTTATACACAGCTTACTGATCCAGCACTGCTTCTTCCTCCACTATCTTACAAGACACACACTATCACCTTATATACAATTATTGATCCATCACTGCTTTGTCCTTCACCATCTGTGAAGACACACACCGTCACCCTATATATATAGCTTACTGATGGTACAAAGCTTTCTTCTCCACTTAATCTTAACACTCTGAGGCCGTTCTCTCTCTCTCTCTCTGTCCCATTAACATGTATATTCGGCTCAAAGCAGAGTACATGTTTATGGCTATAGAGCAGGAAAAAAATTATAAGAAAAAATAATAGCAATCAGACAGATATTTCTCCCACCATGATTGGTCCACAAGGGGCGTCTGGTGGTGCCGAAGGACATGCCAGCTGAAAATGGCAGACTGTCATCCTACATCTGTGGGAAGCATCACATAAGATGATATCACTGGATTATTCAATAACAGTAAAACTAAGGAGGGCGGAGTGTTTTATGAGATCAGTATGACAATCTTTGGAAAGGAAATTACTTATTCTCTCCGGTGTTTTTATAAATGAAAGCAGAGCGGGATGACACAGAGGTGGTTTCAGATCTATAACTCTGGAAGTCAAACAGGAAATCTGAGTCACCATCTCCAAATAGCAAGCAAGGTGGTGCAGCCAAGGCTCTTTATAGTTAGTGTTTTCTTCCATCTGAAGATCTTGTCCTGCCAATAACCTTGGTGTGGGGGGTTGAGTCAGCCTGTTCTAACCTTTGTCATTTCCAAGAGGAATAAGTTACATAGTGCTCCGCTATAATTACTGCTTGCTGGAAGAACATCTGCAGTCTAAAAGTAGAATTTGATTTGGGGTTTCAGACTTGAAGCAGGCAGCAATAAAAACCTGACAGAGGATCTGGATATTCCCCACTCTATCCAAAATGATTAGTTTTGGATAGAGTGGGGAATATCCAGATCCTCTGTCAGGTTTTTATTGCTGCCTGTGTCCCCATTGGGTAAAACTCCTTTAACATCATGTCCCAGTGACAACCATGGCAATGCAGCTAGCTCAGTTTCTGCTTTCCCTCTTGAGATGCTTTCTTCACATATTCCTTTGCAGAATCCACCAAGAAGCTAAGGATGTAAAAGCACGTACCATTGCCCCTTGGGAATCCAGACAGAATCCACATTATAATGCACTGCAAGACTGAAGCTTTGCTCGGCTGAAAATGCATCACTCATAAGAAGAGAAGGGTCTGCAGAGTGGATGTCACTGTGCAGATGTTTTCTTCTTTTAGGTAAAAAGCTTAGGGCACCATGACCGGCCCCTAGTGGTTTTATGATATATGAGGAATACACTTCAATGAGACCCATTAATGTGACCCCCCTCACAGCATGGGTGTCTAAGTGGTGCCAGTGATTGCACATCAGTTCTCAGAATGACCTGTATTGGGGGGTTTGAAATGCAGCAAAGAAAGAACAATTATAATCAAATAAAGATGCTCTGAGATCCATGGCATCAACCCATATACATTACTAGATTCTTACCAGCTGCTGCCTTGAAGGAGGCTCCTCTGAAGGTATTGGATATTAATACTTTCAATTTTACAAACACAATTTGGATTTCAAACTATTGCTGTCTTCACCTACCAAGACCTGCACTACATTTGATAAGAGGCTCTGCTGACAGTCCTTTGAAGAGCTGAAGGACATTCTTTTAAAAGATCTCCAAGGGAAGCCAAACCCGAACAAG
>NW_017306403.1:1380155-1386247 GCF_000935625.1 Nanorana parkeri | reverse complement strand
TGGACATTCTTTCAAAAGATCTCCAAAGGCAACCAAACCCAAACAAGTCCAGCACCCCAGTCCCTTATCAATGCAGCCACTGGCTCTGTGATGTCACTTGCTCGGAGCAATTTGAAAAGGCTGAATGATCATCTCTTCCATGCCATCTCTTCCTGCTGAATTAATAATTTGCTAAGTCCTTATAGAGGATGATTGTTCAAATGTATTCATGCATTACAGCAATGCAAACAGCTTCTTGTATCAACAAATGAGTACGTTGTACTTTATGTTTTGGCATTGCTGAGCTGCCGTGTACAAGCCAGTGTCTGGGAAAGCAATACCTAAACAAAATAAATTCTGCACCACCGCCATATATCCCCCACCATTCATATAGCATTTATGTTATTACTTTCACCAAAATGAGGAAACCCAACCATTAAATACACAGTGCGTCCCCCTCTAATTAGCGTCTGGCCCTGGAAGGCATTCTGGGAGTTGTAGCTCTTCCAGGGATGCAGAGGGCAAGTTGCCCACATCTCCAGTAGACTCTTCTACAATATCATGCGTTTTTTGTTTTTTTTGAGCAGTCAGGCCGCCCAATCAGGAACGTTGCTTATTCCTTAGTTCAGGGTTGTTAATGTAATCCTGGACCGATTACAGTCTCTCCAGGCCCGTTGGTTGAGCTCTCCTCTGCATAATTCATCACTGTCCTCTCTGCAAAACTGTGTCGCCGTGACAGGGCTCCAACAGCCTTTCAACATTCTCCTTTCACTATCTTTGAAAAGTCGTTGCAGGAGAGCCGGGTGGAAAAAAAATGATTTTTAAAAAAGGACATCAATCAGAAAGAGACTTGAGGAATGAAAGGAGATCAGGATACCTTAACGTCCTGCGTACATTATATTTTATCCTTCCATTAAAATAGTGTATGTCCATACAGTGATATCAGGGGCGCAATGGGATGGTCTTTGACAGTATAGAACATGAGGGTATCAAGGCATATTATCGTTATTAAGGCATGTTATCACTGTAACATTTAAGACATAAAACCTTCATTTAAATATATTAATATATCAAAAGCTGCAAAGGATATAAATCCACTATGTGAACACCAAATGCCTGTGCAGACGCAGATATCGCCTTTAAAAAGTAGCAGTGACATCATCACTGTGCAGTACATAGCCTGTGCAGAGAGCAGGGCTGTGGGAGGGACCCAGCAGGCTCCACCTACTACAGGCTGATCTCCCCCCGATCACTAAAGCTGGAAGCGATGTCAATTACATCGTTCCCGCCTTCAGCCTGTCATTTCTCCGGCTGCTGTGGCCAGAGAAGAAGCTTGTAAAGAAGATCTTTGCTTCATCCGCTTCTTTGGGTCCATCGGTGACATTAGGAGTCTATTAGACCCTTGATATCTACACGAAAAGGATCCGTCACATCCTCTTTGTTGTCACACATATAGTCTGTAATCTATGTGAACGGTGCTGTTACAGTGATATAAGCTTTGTTCAGGCATCGGCTCAGAGATGACACAGTCATGTAAATCCTGATGTCTGTGCAGTTTTGGGCTGTGTTCACGCAGGTCTGACACAGATCAGCCCCTGCTGCAGCCTCTCACCTTGTGACTTGCTACAAAGTTACAATGTTGTAGTGTGATCACCAGAGTAGACGAGACTGAGGAAATGCTTCCTCCTGCCTGCAGCAGACTGGTGACATCATCTCAGCCTAGGAAAAGTCACTGATTGACACTTAAAGGAGAACTATGGGGTAAGTGTTTTTTCCCATAGCTCTTTTTCCCATAGCTCTTTTTAGGGTCATGGGGGGGCATATACTAACCTCCTCCCGTGACCCAAAGCTCAGTATATAGCGAGCTACAGCTCGCGGTATACTGAGACTGCCACAGCTGGGACGGATCCTGACAATGCTGTCGAGATCCACCCAGCTACATTAATGACAGCGGGTTCTGCCTATCTAGAGGCAAAGCCAGCTGTGCCCGCCCCTCCCCATCCATACCTCCAGTCAGTGCTGGAGGATCGAGCGGGGAGGAGGGAGGGGATCCCTGAGGGGAGCCGTGAGTGACAGTCACGGCTCTCTGCAGGGAATTGATCGAGAAGAGAGCGAGCGACGGTATGCGTTCGCTCACTTCCCGATCTATTGAGCCGACGTATTACAGTTTCATTGTCACAGGTCGGCTCCAACTATGAGGATGAGTGCTTTTCACTTACCTCATAGTTCTCCTTTAAGGGTGGCCTTTTAATGATAAAAGATGGAGATTTTTGAATGATACTCTTGCTGTATATTGTGAATTGTCAGAAATGTATTTATGGGGAATAAAGATTCACTTTAAATACACTTTCTCTTTTTTAATATACAAATTAGGGACATTTGGCAAGGAGCACAAACCCCTTAAGCGTTTTAATGAAAGGATTGGCAAGGGTAACAGACCCAGAATTGTGAATGGTGTGTTGGAAGCAATAACAATTCTGCAGCAGATGGTGCCAGGCTCCATGAACCGGGTATACTGGCACTGGCCGTCGCTGGTGCCTGTCTTCCAGGCAACGCGTTGAACAAGCTGTGTTCTTGAAATACACATACAGGAATGAGAAATGAATACGGATACCCACTTTTCACCGTCCAACGAGGAGGGACCGCACGCTGGCACCGGATTTTGTATTTACTAATCTGACACAGCTTGGCAAGCCCGCCAGGGAACCCAGGACCGTGCCAGAGATAGATGTACCAAACTGCCTGCAGGAAGAGGAGGACAGATTCAGTCTAGTCCTGTCTGGACCCAAATGTTTAAAGCTAAACTCCTGACAGATATAAAAGACACAAAGCAGAGCAGCTCTGGATTCATTAGTACATTGATAAATGTGTTTTTCTGTTAATGCAGGCAGTGTAAGTACCTGAACTTGGCTTGGTATCAGTCTATTGCAGTCTTTGTACAGCAGAGCCCAGACAGAGCAGGAAAAAAGCAGCACAAGGAGCCAATCAGTTGTGCTTGAGTGATCATGTGCTAATACGGGATATGCTGATAGGAGGAAAGCGCAAAGTAGAGAGAAGTCAGGTCTCTCCTACCAGCTATAGATGTGCTGTGGCAGAGCTGTGTAGATCCCAGGATTGGATGAACAGAAATACATACTGTATCCTTTGGCCAATGACCCATGTACAGTACATTTCATCTGTGTGTTTAGTGATTTGCTTGGAGCTCAGCTTTAACCTGCTGCTGTTCCAAAGTCATGCAACTGTATAGGAAAACAGGGAGTGATGGGTAGAGTAGTACAGGGAGTGATGGGTAGAGTAGTACAGGGAGTAATGGATAGAGTAGTACAGGGTGTGATGGGTAGAGTAGTACAGGGAGTAATGGATAGACTAGTGCAGGGTGTGATGGGTAGAGTAGTACAGGGAGTGATGGACAGAGTAATACAGGGAGTGATGGGTAGAATAGTACAGGGAGGGTTGGATAGAGTAGTACAGAGAGTGAGGGATATATTAATACAGGGAGTGAGGGATGGATTAATACAGGGAGTGATAGGTAGAGTAGTACCGGGAGTGATGGGTAGAGTAGTACAGGGAGTGATGGGTAGAGTAGTACAGGGAGGGTTGAATAGAGTAGTACAGAGAGTAAGGGATAGAATAGTACAGAGAGTTATGGACAGAGTAGTAAGGGTGTGATGAGTAGAGTAGTACAGGGTGTGATGAGTAGAGTAGTACAGGGTGTGATGAGTAGAGTAGTACAGGGTGTGATGAGTAGAGTAGTACAAGGTGTGATGGGTAGAGTAGTACGGGGAGTGATGGCTAGAGAAGTACAGGGTGTGATGGGTAGAGTAGTACGGGGAGTGATGGGTAGAGTAGTACAGGGAGTAATGGGTAGAGTAGTACAGGGTGTGATGGGTAGAGTAGTACGGGGAGTGATGGGTAGAGTAGTACAGGCAACCTTTACCAAAGACCCTTTTCAGGACTGCAGTGCTAAAGAGGAAGAGTCATAAAAAAAGGCAGAGAACATCTTTTAAGTATCAGTTTCCACTGCTGATCGTTATAACAGAGTTTTGTAAGAAAATCTACCTCCTCATCAGTTCTACAATCCTACATTCCTTTTTTTCAATTCATTTTAAGGCATGGAGCTGATTACCAATGACTCCCTGTGCAAACCTTTTCCTTGTACAGCACATTATCCCCTCTGTGCACCGGTTACCCGCGTATGCTATTTTAAGTACATAGAGGCAGAGCACGCCGAGGCTGAGACGACAAACAGATTGATCAGTGAAGTGCATTAGATAATCGTAACCCCAGGCAATGCCCACAACATTATGAAAATCAAAATCGCCGTCAGGCACAGCCATGAAGCAATAAATGATTTGGCAGCACAAGTGAACCACCCGTTGCGGCATTAAAGCTGTGCAACTGAACAGTTAAAGGGACATTGACCTTTTTTTCTCCATTTTCTTTATTGGCTCTAGTCAACGTCTGTTTTAAAAAAATACCCCCCCCCAAGGGCATATCCCTCTACAGTAAAAAAAAAAAAAGGGGGGGGGATTCTGGCCAGTCAAATGACATCACAGGTCGCTCCTCTGTTCTCCAGTGGCAGTGGTCCTTAATGGACACCTTCCCGTGCCATAATACTCTAAGTAGAAGTTTCGGGATCCAGCCAACCTGGGCTCAGAGAAAGTGGGTTGAACGATGCTAGCCATCACTCAACACAGAGGACTGAGGGCATCTAGTGGTGGAACATATGTACTGCGGGGACAGCTCCAGATTAAGGTTAAAAAAGCTGCTTGTTTAATTTTTACTATTTATTTTGTTTTATATCTGGAGTTCAACTTTTTCCTTTTACAGCCTCTGTAAAGTTTAAAGGGGATTTTTTCAAGTTGTGGGTCAATCTTAGTTATTTTCAAGGTGGTATGTTTTTAAACTGTTAGTCTTTTTCTATACACATACAATCCTTTTTTTCACGAATAAATATTTAATAGAGGACAAAGGATTTCCAGAGCACTGTGGATTATTTAATGCAATAGTACACCGGTAGGGCCCTTTAGGCTGTCGTTGTCTGATTGAAACGTCAGATGAAGCTCCCCTCTTAGGGAAGAGTTGCTGCTCTGACTCAATTCCTTTGTGTGGGTAAATTCCAGCTTGAGCTACTGAGCTCTGTAAATAACAGGCTTTTCATACATACTTGTAAAATTAGAGAAAGGTCCATCTTAAGACAGCTCAACTGTCATTCATTAATTCAGTATAAAGGTAACACCAAAGTGTTATAATCATAATAATAACATAATAATATAAAATAATAATAATAATTAGGGAGGCACCGATATATCGGCCGCCGAAACATATCGGAGGAAAATGGCACTTTTGACAAAATGCCAAAAGTGCCATTTTGTGGCCGAAATAGCGGTGCATCTGCTCTTTCTCTCCTCCCCGCTGGGTGCTGCTCTGTGTCCCAGCGGGGAGGAGAGAAACTGTCACAGGCGGCCGAGCGCTGCAGGAAGAGAGCACTGTGAACGGCCGGCGTCTCTCCTCCCCACACCGCTCAGCCTCCTATCACAAATCAGGAGAGTGGTGTGCGGGCGGAGACAGCCAGTGCTGTCACAGGAGCCTGAGCACCACTCGCTCACTGACACAGGAAGGAGAGCGGGTACAAGCAGTCATTGATCAGTGATCGCTGAGTGTTTGTACATAATTGAGGATATAGTACGATTACTATATCCTCAATTATGAATGAATGGGAAGTGATCTACATCACTTCCTGTCCATTCATGATTGTGGTTATAGTAAACATACTCTGTCCTCATGTTATGAATGAACAGGAACACTCAGTATAGAGGATTCCTGTTAATTTATAACAGTGGCTGCAGAAAAAGACATTGAAGACTCTGTGTCCTCAATCTCTTTTTCTATTTTAAAAGGGAACTATCAGGGGTCTGTTTAGACCCCCAATATTTCCCTGAAGTCCCTAAAAGTAAAGTAACAAATAAAAATAATTAAAAATGAATAAATAAATAAAAAAAAGGAAAACAAATGATAAAAAAAGAAATAAAATATAAATAAATGTGAAAAAGTTACAAAAAAACATTTTTTTGGTTTTGGTTTCAGCCTGACGATTTTTTTTGTTTTTGGAA